>NW_028145767.1:125000-332500 GCF_977016875.1 Pavona decussata | reverse complement strand
TATTATAAATGTACTGAGATATCACAAAATAATGTTAACAACTATCAATTGCGCTTGTGAAATCAACACAAACACCACAACAAGTTGCGAACGGTTTTATTCGAGCAAAGTGAATGTACAAAAATTCCTATCAACATTAAAGTTATTCAATGACTCTGAAGAAAGTGAAACAAAGTCTTGTGGGGAATGTGTTAAAATAAGGCAGAAATTTCCCTGACACACTAAAGAAATTCACCGTTTTGCAGTTTACTGTTTAACTTGTTTATTTCGTCTTCGTGCCAACCAACCAAGTGCCTTTTAGCGAGCACGTGTGTTCTAAAAACGTGAAAAACTATTTCCAAAAATGGTCATAAAATCTGACGCGTAATGCAAACTGGGGAGTTTACGACACCCTCCCCCTAGTAAAGGGCTGAGAGGCGGCTTTAATACAATTCTAATCGTCTTCAAACTCGTTCATTGCAATTCCGATTATCCGGTTCCTTGCCGCACTCTTTGCTGCTCGTCTAGGTTGCTGCCTCGGTTGAAACTCTGGCGCATCTGGATTCAAAGCTGTGCTGTGTAGCCGGGGTGGTGCGCCTATCTCCAAATCCACAACCAGTTGAACAGGGCGTTCTACAATGTACCCGTTTCCTGTCAATATCTTGAATCCTCGCAGAATGCCATCCCTTCCCTTGATGTGACTTTCAACTCTTCCAAGTTTCCACTTCCCAGTGTTCTTAATGGAGTCTTTAATTAAGACCATGGACCCTTCTGAGGGAACCGCCATTTTTTCAGTCACCGGCGTCTTAGATCTCTCCTCCAATGCATGAAGATACTCTTTAACCCATCGCTTGCGCAGTTACAGTCGGCAACTCTTCAAGTAACGCAATCTTCTCGTGACATCGCTTGTGTCATCTAAAGTGCCAAAATCTTCTTCAAGAAAAGTCGCAGGTTTTCCTCTGATGAGGATGCTGGGTGTAACTGTCTGCTGCTCAAACTCTTCACCTATGTAACACAACGGTCTGTTGTTCGCAAAGCATGCTATACCTAGAAGTGTTTCCTCTAGTTCTGCATAAGTGAGCAATACTCTACCAATAACCTTTGAAAGACAAGACCTCACGATGCCAACCATACGTTCAAAAAATCCTCCCCTCCAGGGGGCTCTGGAGAGGTTAAACTTCTACTGAATCTGCTGTGATGCGAGGTAGTTGTTCAGATCTTCATCTTCTTGCAGAGTCTTGAGCCATCCTTTAGTCGCTTTGAACGTCTTCGCATTATCGCTCACTATCAGTCGCGGGGCACCTCGTCTCGCCACAAATTCCTTCAATGCTCGTTTAAATTGCTCAACAGTCATATCCGTGCACAATCTTAGGTGAATGGCACGAGTGCAAGCGCAAGTGAATAAAACTACATATGCCTTCCCAAGGTTACTCCCTTGTGTCTTGTGGTACAATGGACCAATGAAATCCACTCCAGTTGAGGAAAATGGATCAGTTAACTCTGCTCGAAATGACGGTAGAGCGGCCATCGGTGGTGCAGACAATGCCCTCGCTCTGAACTTCTTGCAGTGATTGCAGCTCAACCTTAGCCTTCAGGTAATACGTCGCAATTGTGGAATCCAAAACCTCTCTCGCACCTTGTTCATTTTGGACTGAACTCCCCAATGCAGATTCATCTGGTGGCAATGTTCCACGACCAACTCCGCCAATCTGTGCTTTTTTGGCAGGCACATCCGGTGGTAGTCCGGGACTCGCCCGTACCAACGCCAGATCCCCACTGAGTCCCTCTTGATGGGCACATCGGTTCTTTTCTCACATCCTGACTGTGCTAACTTGATCCACTACTGCTCAGCTTGTTCAATCTCAAAAGTGGTAAGGGGGCCACGTGTTTGAGCCACCTTCCGGCAGTTGCCAATAAATCTTCTAATGAATGCTGTGATCCTTAGAAGCTTCCAGTACTTGTGCTTCTGGGTAAGTTCCTCGGCCAAGGTTTCTTGTGAGTTCTGATTTCCCTGTTTTTGGAAAAGTGCAGCATCCTTTCTCGGTAATGCCTCAGTTTGAGTTTCTGCTGTCTCCTTGACTTCTACCTTCTCCGGCCATTCTTCGACGCTGGTCAGCCATTTAGGACCCTTCAGCCAAAACTGATCAATTCTCGCGGGAGTAACTTCCCTGGTTCCCAAGTCACTAGGATTCTCTGCTGTCGGGACGTAATGCCACACAAAGGTTCCAAGATCCTGTATCTTTGCCACTCTATTCCCGACTTACTGTGACCATTTTCCCTTGTGTTCCATTCAGTAGAGTACAGTAGTGCTATCCACCCATGCGTGGGTCTCAGCAAACGTGTTGGGGTCAAGTGCCTTAGTGGTATGATTCAGCAACTTGGCAAGAGTGAGGGCGGCAGTGAGTTCTAAGCGTAGAATCGACGTGTTCTTAGGAGCAATTCTCGATTTGGAAACCAGAAGGTTTTAACTCACAGAACAATCCAAGTACTTAGCAACAACGTAAACAGCTGCACACACAGCTGATTTGCTGGCATCCGAAAATCCGTGTAACGACAGTTCCCTTTTGTTGTAGTAAACAACACTTCTTGTAATTGCAAGGGTTGGCCGTTTCTTTAAGCCGCTGATCCACTTGTTCCACTGCTGCACAATTTCATTAGGAAGGGGCGCGTCCTACGAGATCTTCTGTAAACAAACGTCGCTAAAGATAATCTTTCCAGTAATCATAACTGACGAAGCTAAACCAAGAATGTCATAAACACTGTTAAATGCCGCTAGCATCTTCCTCTTTGTTACTGGCTCTGCGCAGCATGGTTTAAAATCAACAAAGATTGTGTCTGTCGACTTGTCCCACTGGGTGCCTAGTATTCTGGCCCTTTGATCCTCTTTCTGTGATCTCTTGTTCTCAGGTGTACTTTCAAGGGTGGGTACATTGCTATGCCACTTGTGTAGTGTGAACCCTCCTTTGTGCATGATGTGTGTCGCTTCCTCCTTAAACCGCATGAGGGCTTCCACCTTGTCGCTCCCATATTGTATGTCGTCAACATAAGTGTCATCCAGCAGCGCCTTAGCTATGTCTGGAAATTCTTCCTGGTGTGCCAATAAGTGTTTCTGGAGAGTCGCACCTAAAATGTAAGGGCTAGGTGCTGCACCGAAGATCGCTCGCGTAAAGCGATACTCAACCACCTTTCGCTCGTCCAAATTGTCAAACCAAAGTACTCTTTGGGCATCACGATCATCCTCATGAACACAAATCTGGTGAAATGCTTCCTATACGTCTCCAGTGACGCATAATGTCTTCAACCGATTACGAAGGAGAATGTCAAAGAGCCGGGGTTGTAGAGCTGGGCCGGTCTCTAGGCAATCATTCAACGAAGGGAATTGCTGGCTGGTCTTGGAGGAGCAGTCATAGACTATGCGCATTTTTGTAGACTCAGCCTCCTCGCGAATGACAGGATGATGTGGAACATAGTGCACGATTTCTCCAGTGGGCTGAGTAGCAGGCTCAAGTATTCCTCTATCAATTTGTTCTCGCATAATGGTTTTGCACTCCACCAGTTTGTTATATCTCTCCAAGCGCCTTGTTGTTCCCCAGAGTCGTGCCATTGCTAGCCCCTTGTTGGTTGGGAGCGGACCATGGGAAAGCTTCCAAGGCAGTCGTGTCTCATAAAACCCTTCACTCTTGAACTCGATTTGGTCCTTAAAGTCTTGGTGGAATGAGGGGTTGAGAGTATCGGTATCATCCAGACCAAGCACATCCATGGAGCACAAGCGTTCAAACTCACTTCGGCTCGAGGTTAAAAGGAATTCCTTCTCCACACCACCTCTGTCTGAAATAAGCCTCCCATATATGATCCATCCCAACATAGTGAATTCCGCTCCAGGGTCAGTGTCAGGGTTGTTTCCGAGAATTGGTGGTTCTGTTGAACGGATGCGCTGGTAATCTGCTGCTCCTAGGATGTTATGTACAGGAAGCTGGTCTGCCGATTCTTCTTCATCACTCAGTTGTAGCTTCCTGAGTCGAGGGTACTCCCGTTTCAAGTCCTTAATTCTTGGATTAGGTAGAGATGTCAACACAACCTTCTCTGCATTGATACAATTAACAACAAAGGTGAAACCATCCACAAAAGCAGACTCAATATTTAAGGAGTAAATATCCACTCTTCTTGTAACTGCTCCATACATCTGCTCAATGCATCTTGTCTCCTAACGGATCGGTGAGATTTCCAGCTTTGTAATCAGGTCTGAGCACACATACGAACTTCCCGCTCCCGTGTCAATCATGATTCTTGCTTCCTGTCCATTGACCATTGCTCGCACTGTGGCATGTAAGGTTGAAGTAGACCGAGTTGAAGCGCTCATGTTCTTTTCTGTTGATGCAGTAACACTACCTTGCTCGGGAACAGTTGAAATTCTTCTTTCACAAAGAGATGTATGATGCCGCTGACCACAGTGTTTGCAAGGTCTTGAACGGCATGCAGAAACAAGATGGTTATCACCAGTACAGTTGTAGCACAAATTCTTCCTTCGTATGAAGTCTCTTCGGGCAGCGACAGCCAACACCTTTGTACAGTTCACAGATGAATGGTTTGTAGAACCGCAGTAAACACATCTATTTGTGTTGGTATATCTTTGTGAGCCCTGCATCATCAATTTTTCTGCGTTTCGCCTGCCATCTCCAGATCCGCTTTGCTGTTTGCTCTTCTCTTCCGTTCGAAGAGGGTTCCGGTCAACAAACTTACGCAGAGCTTCCAATAGCTGTTCAAGTGTCCACTCCTCCAAGTTCTCATCTGTCTGAGTGATAACTTCCCGTACCGGTCCAAGCTTGTCCGTCAGTGTGTACACGGCGCTCTGAGCTGACAACAGCTTGTCCATTGTTGACAAAGTTCGTACAAATCTCGAAAGCTTGTTGTAGAATTCGTGAACCTGGTCGAGTCGACGAATGTCCGTAATTCTGTGTAAGCTCTCCATTTCCTTAATGAGCGCTTTGTGCACCTTAAAATCCTTGCCATAGGAGGTCTGCAGAATTCTCTTGGCTTCTTGGTAACCTTCTACAGTGTGCGGAAGCCCAAGTATGTCCTCACGTGGTTGGCCCCTTACGAGTTCCAATAAATAGTTGAATTTGCTGATTTCCGATATTTTTGCACCGTCCACTTCCACTTCAAATTGGTTCCAGAATCGAAGCCAATCCTTGTAATCGCCGTGAAATGGAGTGATGGTATATCGCTGAAGCTTCACCGACTGTGTTGCTGATGAGCCAGGAGAATCGCTATTTCCCGCTCTGGCGTCTTTCTCCATCTCCAATTTCTTTTTCAGCCACTCTTCTTCTCGTTGTTGTTTTCTAATATGCGCGGCTTCAAGTTCCTTTTGTTCCGCCAGTCGCGCTTCCATAATTTCCTTGTTGATGGCTCGCTGCTTTTCGTATTCTCGCTGAACCCCTTTGTCCTCCTCCCGTCTACGTCCGTCACCCAAAGACAACTTAATTTGTCCCCGAAGTTCTCGAAACATCTGCAGTAGACCAATTTTTGATCTGATCTAACGTGTGTTCGCTCTCCAACATATGCTCCCCTGTCTCGTCGATTGAGATCTCCAATTTGCGAATAAGCCCGCATATCTTGTTGTAGCAAACTTCCAAGTCTTCGTGATCGCAATTTTCCCAGGTTTTTGAAATTTCCTCCAGCTTCAAATTCGAAAATTCAAACAACTGATCGTGTTTCGATGTTAAAGCCACTTCGATCTTGAAATCTGAGCCCACCAAACTTTGTGTTTGAGAGGATTGTAAACAACTCGCCTTGTGTTTTCCTACCGAAGTTAAAGTTCGAATAACGACCTAGTAACGTGTGAATGTACCTTTTCTCGATGAATTATTACAACTGTTCCCTCGTCGCTTGTTCTCAACCGAAAATTATCCACAATTATCCAAGATTCGTCGCTTTCTGTGTTCTCGGTCGAAATCTCCAACTCGTGTCCTCGCAGGGTCGCCACTTTCAGTGTGGGGAATGTGTTAAAATAAGGCAGAAATTTCCCTGACACACTGAAGAAATTCACCGTTTTCCAGTTAGCTGTTTAACTTGTTTATTCCGTCTTCGTGCCAACCAACCAACGCGAGAAAAACGCAAGTGTTACAGTACAAAATCCAAAACCAAGTGCCTTTTAGCGAGCACGTGTGTTCTAAAAACGTGAAAACCTATTTTCAAATATGGTCATAAAATTTGACACGTAATGCAAAGTGGGGAGTGTAGAATGTGTGGAATGTCACCAGGGAATTCCATGTGCCCAACACCTAAGAGTTCATATAACTACTGAATATGTAAAATAACTCACTTGTGGATTAAACGTTTTACATGCATGGTCTCATCATGTCTCTTCGATTCGATATGGTGTCAGAAGTAAAAAATCAGGAGTAAAATCCGCATCGTCCGGTTACGTTCCTGGATATAATAACAGCCCTCAACATGGCAGATGGACTTCGAAAACCCGAGCCGCTCAGTTTCGAGGAAAACGTCGCGCTAAACAGGAAAAACTTCGTACAAGCAGAAGAAATATTTATCGCCGCTGCACATGGAGACAAGAATAACAAGAGAAAAGCGTACATCTTCTTGAATCTAGCTGGAAGAGAAGCGATTGAGAAAGAGAAATCGTTCGTCTACGCGCCCGCCGTAATGGACGGTACTACTGTTCGCGTCCCGGCAGAATCTCGCGAAAGTATCGCCGTTCTAAAACGCAAATTCGCCGAAATCTGCAATCCTCGAGGGAATGTCATTATGGAAAGGCACAAATTCAATGCAAGAGTACAGACAGAAGGCGAACCGTTTCAGTCTTTTGCAGCCGATCTCAAAATCCTGGCAAATACGTGCGAGTATGGAACTTTGAAGGATGATCTCATTCGTGACAAGATAGTATGCGGAGTCGCTTCTTCGTATGTCAGAAAGCAGCTTTTGAAAGAAAGAGCTCTCACATTCGATCGCGCTATTGAAATCGGTATTCTTAACGAGTTATCCGACAGAGACAACATCGAACTCGCAAGCAAAGCCGTATCTACTAAACTGAGAAGAAATCCACAGTATTGGCAAAAATGGCAAAGGCCGGAAATTTTTCCCGAAAGAAGCCGAATCGAAGCCCGACATTCAAAATTGCAAGAATTGTGGAGGTGAGCATGCACCCAGACAGAAATCCTGCCCAGCTCACGGTAGAGATTGCCTTCACTGTGGAAAGCCCAATCATTTCGAGAAAGTCTTTCGCTCCAAGCGTTTCGCAAGACATTCAAGCACTCGACGAAGCTTCACTGCTCAACAACCAAATCGCAGGCATCACATCAATGAAGTCTCTCCTGAATCCTCAGCCGAGTATCTTCACGAACAAGACGAAGATGATTTGTTTGTTATCGATGCTGTAACTGAATCTCCAAAGTCGAAACCCAAGCGTGATATTTACTGCACAATGGAAATCAATGGCAAACAAGTTGAGCTGAAAATTGACACTGCCGCCAAATGTAATGTCATCACACTGGATCTATTCAAAAGGATTCGTCGTGATGAAGAAATCAATAAGTCAGGATCAGTGCAGCTAGTTGCGTATGGTGGAGACACATTCACTACACTGGGTACAGCAAATTTCGATTGCCATTTGGAGTCCACAGATCGCATCCTGGAATTTCATGTGGTGGACAAACCAGTATCACCGCTGCTTGGTCTCGTAGATTCTTTAAGCTTGAATCTCATACAATTACACAGTGAAGTCCATGAAGTTGACACTGCTGACGCATTTCCCACAACAATGCTTGACGAATACAAGGATTTATTTCAAGGCGACCTTGGCAATCTACCCGTCGTTTACAAGACGAGACTCGATCCCAATGCAATTCCTGTCGTCAGACCAGCCTGAAAATTACCTCTTGCAATGGAAGAAAGTGTCAAGAGAGAACTCTAGAGGATGGTTAAGATTGGAGCAATTACTCCCGTATCCGAGCCGACCGAATGGGTTTCACAAATGGTCGCCGCGAAAAAGAAAGACGGCAGCATTCGTATCTGCATCGATCCGAGAGATCTCAACAGAGCCCTGAAGAGACCTCATCATCCCACGAGGAAGGTTGAAGATGTTGCTTCACGCATGCCCAATGCCACGGTATTCTCTACGCTTGACGCAAGGAGTGGTTTCTGGTAGATAAAGTTGGATCATGAATCATCGCTGCTCACCACTTTCAGTACTCCATTTGGGAGATACAGATTCCTCCGCATGCCGTTTGGCATTACCTTAGCATCAGAAGTCTTTCAGAGCGCGATGGAAGAACTGTTTTCTTGCTACCCATGTGCTATCATTGTGGATGACCTGCTAGTTTGGGGCGAAGGAACTGTCGAACATAATGCTAATCTAAAGAGGGTACTGGAGAGTTGATTTGAAGGTAACTCCAAAGAAATGCAAGTTCCGCCTTGATCGAGTTTCCTATGTTGGCCGTCAATTTACAAAGGGTGGTCTCAAGCCTGATGAAGCTAAAGTTACTGCAATTAAAGATATGCCATACCATGACGGCCCAGACGCATTGCGCCGATTTCTTGGCATGATTAATTACCTGCACAAGTTCATCAGCAATTTCAGTGAGAAGACGGCACCACTACGCGAATTGTTACGAAACGACACACTCTGGAGTTGGCAGACACCGCAGCAACAAGCGTTTGAAGTTCTGAAGGAAGACATCTCTCAAGCACCGGTCCTAAAGTTCCTCGATCCCTCAAAGCCTGTCACACTGTCTGTCGACGCCTCAAAGAGTGGTCTTGGTGCTGCATGCCTGCAAGATGGGTTCCCTGTGGCGTACGCCTCACGTGCATTAACAGAAGCCGAAACTCGGTACGCACAGATCGAAAAGGAACTGCTTGCTGCGTCATTTGCATGCAGAAAGTTTCATGATTTCATCTATGGTCGGGAGGCAATCATCGAAACCGATCACAAGCCTATTACTGCAATCGTAAAGAAGCCTCTTCACACAGCCCCTGCCCGTCTTCAACGTATGCTCCTACAACTTCAGAGATACAATTTGAAGTTCATTTACAAGAAAGGAACAGAACTTTACGTGGCAGACACGCTGTCACGCGCCTACATTAATGAAGAGCCTGGCGCTGAAAGTCAAGATCAACTCGACGTCATGTGTTTCACTGCAATCTATCCTGCACGCATGGAACAACTACAGAAACACACCCTTGCAGATCCCGTCATGCAGAAGGTAGCCCCCTTCATCGTAGATGGCTGGCCATCAAAAAGTCAAGAGCGTACCTCCGGAAGTTAGACCCTATTTCCCGATGAAAGATGAGTTAATTGTTGACAACGGAATCATCATGAAAGGTCTCCGAGTTGTGGTTCCACAGACGCTGCGTAAAGAATATATCGAACAGCTCCACAAGGGACACCCTGACGTAGATGCTACAAAGAGAAGAGCACGATACATCGTCTATTGGCCCTCCATGACGCTCGACATCGACTCTGCAATAGCCAAATGCCAGCCCTGTAATAGTACCATAGCCCACCAACAGAAAGAACCGCTTCCTATTCACCTGGTCCTAGACCTCCCTTGGTCCTTTGTGAGCGCAGACATATTTGACTGGAATGGAATGCAGTACTTAATTCTCGTCGATTCCTAACTCCGGTTGGTTTGAGATAAACACCCTCCGTGATTTGTGCTCCAAAACTGTGATTAGGAAGATGAAGAGCCACTTTGCTGTCCACGGGATTCCATGCAAGCTGCTCACTGACAATGGCCCTCAATTTGCGAGCAGGGAATTTGAAAGCTTCACCAACGAATGGGGTTTCGAACACATTACTGGCAGTCCGTACTTCCCCCAATCCAATGGCCTCGTAGAGAATTCAGTTAAACAAGCCAAGAGGCTGCTGGAGAAATGCAAGAAAGATGGATCTGACCCCCTGCTTGGTCTACTCAACCTCAGGAATGTCCCTAGAGACCAAACCCTAGGATCACCAGCTCAGCGACCGATGTCTAGAAGAACCAGAGGTGTTCTTCCTGTTGGGAAGAAACTTCTTGCCCCCAAAGCGCTCGACACCAAACATGTATCTTCACATCTTGAGTTGAAATGCCAACAGCAGAAAACCTACTATGATCAGCGTGCTCGACCTCTACCACCTCTGAAAGCACAGCAGGTCGTGAGACTTCAGACCAACAAGGGTCATGAGAAACCTGGCGTTATAAAACAACCCGCTGCACAGCCGCAATCTTACACCGTACAGGTCGAAGGAAAAGAGTACCGCAGAAACCGCAGGCATCTCCTGGCTGTTCCAGAACCAGTTCCTGCTCAGCGTTCTGTTCCTGAATTTCCTGCTCCTGAATTTCCTTCTTCACCACCTGTGACCCCTCAAGATCGCCACCAGACACCTGAGAAGTCACCAATCTCTAATGCCCAGCAGTTCCCCACAGGGACGCCTGTCAGATCCCAGCTTAGGACGACCACGCCAGATGTTCCTGTGTCCGGAAATCACGATGCTGAAAGGCCACGGAGTCGTCATCACCAGGTCTGGAAGAGTTTCAAGACCGAACTTAAAGTTCAAAGACTTTGTCACTTGACAATTTAAGGACTGAACTGTATTTGACTATTCAAGGACCAGATTTATTAACTATTGAGATAGCACTTTAAGAATATTCAGTTTCTTTCCTTGTCATTAGTTTTCGAAGACTAAATGGTGGAATGTCACCAGGGAATTCCATGTGCCCAACACCTAAGAGTTCATATAACTACTGAATATGTAAAATAACTCACTTATGGATTAAACGTTTTACATTTTTACATGCATGGTCTCATCATGTCTCTTCGATTCGATAGGGAGTTTGCGACAGTCTATCTTTAAACGATTCTTTAAATGACAATAAACATTTTCAGCTTTAATTATCGCCGTTCAAAACCGTAACTATATAAAATTTGAAAAAGTTGACTGTTTGGTCAGAATCTAATTATTGTAATGCTTTCTAATCAGAGTCGAAAGCCACTACTTTTAGTCTTTTGTACCTCTTTGGAGAAGACTTCACCTCAACTTCTTGGATTGCCAACGTCGCAGATTGATTGAGACTGTTACGTGATAGAAATGCTAAATTGACCTCCATGAATAACGGCGCCCTTGAAAAGCGACATCGCTTGTTGGTGATGTTCTGCCGCCGAGCTAGCTGAGGGAATTTCAGTGGAGCATTTTCCAACTTGAGATGAATTCGATTTCTCTAAGCTATGCACATTCCCAAGCATCAGTTCACTCAAAGTACGAGACACTTTTACTAGCTGTTTTTCAGAAACTACGGAATAATTTGTCACACTTTGAAGATTTTTATGTCCGTACAGTTGAATAATATCTGTCGCTGGGATGTCGTTGTTTGTGAAAGTTTGGATCATTGTTTTGCGACCGCTATGGTTCTTTACATTGGGTCCCAGCCCGGCTTTTTCTGCCATTTTCTTTTTTATTAATGAATTTAGCTTGTTCACACCAACGGTTGACTTTTTTGAAGCATGGTTTAAAATAATTTTATCACAATTGTTTCTAATCTCGCAATCTGATTGGTTAATTTTCCGTTGTCGATAAGAGTCTAGACAACGCTGCTCGCGTCAATCAGCGCGCGGAAATTTTGACAGTTATTGTAAACATTTTCCTTGACGTTGATATTGTGGTAAAAAACAAAGCGAGTGTGGTTTAGCGTTGTCTGCACTCTTATCGACAACGATATTCGTCATCACAGTGGCCAAAATTTGTTGTGGACTCACGAGGCGAACATTTAAACCACTGTGATGACGAGTATCGTTGTCGATAAGAGTACAGACAACGCTAAACCACATTCGATTTGTTGACGTATTTTTTACCGTTATTAACTGCTAGATAAAATGGCGCGTTGGTCTCGTTCATTTTCCGACGGCCTTTTCTCCGCGTTGAATTTGTAAACAGCGACGGAACCTCTTTCACTTCTCTGAACCGAAAACATTCTCGGTTTTATTTGCCTGACATCTCTGGGATTTTCTCCGGTTCGAGTCTTAGTTTGTCTCTCAGTATATACTAAAAATTCCTCGCCATTTCAACCCATTTGTAGTTTGGCGCAGTTAAACATCGCCCCAACACATGTCTCGATGTTCCTTACAACCAAGGAGACCGAAATATACTGTGTTGCTGAACCAAATTGTATTCAGTAGAGCCTCAGGAGTTGACTTTTTTAACAATCCTTTGTCATACAGCAGTCTTATGCCGTCCTCTGTGTGGGGAACTGAAGCGTTTGGTTTATCGCCTTTGCCTTTCTTGCCTTTGCCGTTCATGCTTTTTCAAACTCGACGTCTCTCATAATGCTGTAGCCGTAATTCTTCTTCTTTAAATATCGTTTAAAACTGGCCATCACAGCACGCAACGAATTAAGTTCGTTATCTTCGTTGTTTTCTTTCTTCCGTACAGTTATGATAAATATACAACACTGGAGAAATCGCGTATTAGCTATAAAAATTTACGATACTACGATACCTTCGATAAGTCCGCCGTGAAAACTTCTCGGTGTGTGTTTGTTTACCTGTAGCCATGTTAAAGTTTGCGATTTCCTCGACTTCTTGTATGTACAAGATCTCTGTACACGATCTTGTGTGTACACAATCTCTGTACACAATCTTGTATGTACACGATCTCTGTACACGATCTTGTACGTACACGATCCTGTACACGATCTTGTATGTACACGATCTTGTACGTACACGATCTCTGTACACGATCTTGTATGTACACGATCTCAAATGTACACGATCTTCTCTGATCAATCAATATATAATCAATAAATCTTGATTTAAACACGGTAAAATCCATCAGGAATATAAAAATTAGAAATAACCTAACTATCCTAAACAAAATTCAATACCTGACTACAACTAATCTAACTAAAACCTGTTTTTCATGAATGCCGTGTATACTAGTACTCTAGCATTAAAAATGAACATTAACTAATCTTTTAAATTGACTAAGAGATCTAGCTTCTCTCACATGACAGGGCAGGCTGTTCCAGAGAACTGCTCCGCTATAAGTAAGGCTGTTTTTCATGAAATTAGTTCCCGGAAACGGGACAAATGGTTTGTTAACAAAGTCCCTCAGGGAGTAACGCGTTTCATTTCGTTTAACAAATTTAGATGATAAATATTCAGGAACAAGACCATTTAAAGACTTTGTATACCATTATGGCTTTCTGTATTTGAAATTGAGTGCTCAAGTCTTTTCAATCGAGTTGTCTAATTAAACGGTTAGCATCAGCATCATAGCTAGAAAAGGTTAAAACGCGAGCGGCACGGTTCTGAAGCTTCTGTAGCCTGTCAAATAATGTTTTACCACAATTACCCCAGACAAGATTGCAATAATCGAAATGAGATTGAATGTACACGATCTTCTTGTACACGATCTCAAATGTACACGATCCTGTACACGATCTTAAATACGATCTTGTATGTACACGATATTGTAATGTACACGATCTTTTATGTATACGATCTTGAAAACAACCTTGTTTTTAGAGGATCTTGTTAACGATCTCAAATGTACACGACACGATCTTGTATACGATCTTGAATGTACATAATCTTGCATGCCATGTATGTACACGATGTATATACACGATCTTGTATGCGGTACACGATAGATAGATATGTACATGATCTGGTATACTATCTCATGTAGACGATATCTAGACGAAGGGTCAATCAAAGGAGCACGTTGTTGAGAACGTGCTCGATACTCTTCATTTTATGCGATCGCGTACGTTGTTAAGAACGTGTAGGATATACTGGTTCTTGTTAACGATCCCCAGATGGCAGCATTGATCCAATTTTTTTTCTGAAAATCCCCAATCTTCTCGTTGAAATGCCCAGGTAACTAAAGCGATCGATGAGGAAAACAACTTCGTGTAAGAAGGCATCAAATTCGCCCGGCTGGTCCTGTTCGCTAATATTTTTCTGCCCAATCAAAAGCGAGGATTTCAAACGCTTCTGGAACTGGTTTGGTAAGAGTAATTGCCTAGGGGCTCGTCTCGTTCTTTCAGTAAACTTTCGCCCGCGTCCGACTTTCGCCCCCACGAAAATCCCTTTTACCCGACTAACTGCCCCTGGGTCTCCGAGGATGGCGCGCTCTGGTGATGAGTTAAATTTAAGTTTAATAATGCTTTGCCATGCTAGTATATGAACAATAAAAAAAAATGAAATTACAAAACTTATAAAAAGCGCATGACCGAAGAATAATTGGGAGAAACTAAATTCCCATACAAAGAATATTCTTCAAAAAAAAAAAATGTAAACATTCCAAAAAAAATAAAAATAAAAAAAAAAATTAAATGCAGCTAAAAACTAGCTGAATTAAATTACCTACTAAAATTGATACTAAGAATTGTGAAGTAAAATTTACAAATGGCCCAAAGCTAACCTAACGAGTTACACCTGATTTAAATGACACAAATGATCTAGATAGGATTTAAAACTGCTCAATGAAGATGCATGCATAATGTTTGTTGGAATACTATTCCAGTCTGTTATGTAGCGATTAAAAAATGAAAATTTAAAGTAACTTGTACGTGTCTTCTTAGGTCTTATCTTGAAATTATGGTTCTTACGCGTTTTCGCTAATGCATTAAAATCAAAAAAACATGTGAGGATCTATGTCACAGTGTCTGAAAGTAATCTTGTACATCTGCACTAAGCAGATAAACTTTCTTCGTGACTCAAGCGAAGGCCATTTTAAGACCCCAAGTCTCTCCTGATATTCTTTCTCTGATCCGCAAATGACTCGAGTAGCTCGCCTCTGTATCGACTCTATACTTTTGATGTGTTTCACTAAATACGGATTCCAGACCTGACAACCATATTCCAAAATTGGACGCAAAAAAGTCTTATATGCTGTCGAGACTCCTTTAGGATTGTTTGAACCAAAGGTTCTCCTTATCAAACCTAGAACTTTATTAGCTTTAGCACAGATATAAGAAGAAAAAAGAGAAAAGAAAAGAAAAAAAGATGCTATGAGCTTATGAGCTTATGCTAATGAGCTTACGGTGAGTTGAAATCACCAATGGCTTATCATTAACGGCAACAAGAGAAACCGTTTTGCACCTTTGCGTGTTATAATGCATGGTCGGAATGATCTTTTTTCACACGTGTGGAGTTCCAGCAGTCATGGGGAGAAAAACAGAATCCCAGACATTGCGGTTTGTGCAGATCGAACGCGCGAGGAATGCTCCCGTTTTGTCCACGCGAACGGTAATCAGTAACGAGGGTTCTTACGCTTTTTGTAAAACATGGTTCTTTTGCTCGAACAGTAACTCCAGGGCACAGACTTAATATAACTGATATGAACCATTCATAATAGGCAACTGGGGCGATTTAGTATTTTAAAAGAACATCGAATCAAAGAACAAACGCAAACAATTCCTGTCGCGACACAGAGTTTGGAACATATTTGTACTGCACAAAAATGTGACAATTTTTATTGTAGCACAAGCCACGCTACACACTGTGTTTTTATGAACGTTGTAATCAGTAACAAGATCCCATTAAACAAAATTCGGAGTCTTTTTTCCACAAAAAAAAAAAGAAAAGTGATACAACTGTACATTGATGATATAAACAAGTCATCGTCTCCGCGCGTTGCATTCGAACGTCCCTAAAATGGAAGAAGAAAGAATAGTTGATAAACTGGAGTGCGAGGCTGGTATTCCTCTCAAAAAGAGTTGTTAAGATTTGGGACTACAGAGCAGTGTTACTGTAAACTACATTTGTACTCGACAGAGCAGCTATGCGAAACGCAGAAGCAAAATATTACAAAGCAGAATATTACAGTAAGCTAGATCAGTATCCTGCCCAACAGATAACAACAGCTCACGGAAAAGAAAGCTGACTACTCAAGTAGAGCAGAATTGGTTATTGCGATATTAATTAGTGCAAGCAGAGCATTCTGCTCGACAAGCCAAAGCAGAACCTAAGTTAGTGTTCATAGCGCGAGATTATCCATTTAATGTTCTGCTCGACAGATAACAACAGCTTATTAAAGAACTGACTACCCAAGTAAAGCAGTTTGCTCGACAGATAACAGCAGTTCTGGGAATCTCTCGGCTACACAAAGTGCGCATTAGTGCCTTGCGCTGAACAGAGTTTCAACAAAATCGCAAAGACCAAATTCGAGAAATTTAGCGCTTTCCAAATTTAGGTCATAATTTATGTAAAAATTGTAAGCAAACTTTAAACGGTTATATCTAATAAACTATGAGATTTATTCCTTTATTTTGGGGATCTTTATAACAGATAGGTCCTTATAAGTCAGCAAAAAGTTTTAGGGCCTTGTAAATGCGCGCGATTTCGAGCAACGCAAACATATAGAAATTATAGTTTTAGCAATTTGTTGCCGTTTGTCAGCGTTTCAGAGTCCTTCTCACAAAAAAAAAGCATTTTCTTAAAAATTCGTAGTTTTTTTCCTTCAAATTTTTTCAGGGCCACAATTGATTAACTAACTCCTCGGATTCTGAATTTCATGGTCATTGAAAAACTGTGACATTATCTTCTATTAGCCCAAACTTGAGTAAACATTGAAGATTTTTAGCGTTTTGGCTGAGTTTGTGCTTTGGGAGTTTTCTATTGTTTCGAGTTTGTCATGATACAGCGTTCTTGTTCAGCACGCGTGCAATGACCACGCTTGCCTGACTTCCGAATGCTCACCGAGATATGATAATTAGTATGAAAAAATAGAAAGGATAAGGATAAAGACGTTGCGTGACGGGAACACTTTTCTGAACTGCTCTAAACACTTAACGGAACTTTCACTATACTATGATTTAAATACAGTCATTGCAGACCTAGAGAACTATTCAATTTAGTACTCGACTTGAGACAAGTTTTACAAAATCAATATATCTACGCACAGAGCAAGTTACCGATTTAACTCACATTCATTGTAGCTGAAACAAAATTTTCACAATACCAATATGATTCCATTCTCTTTCCTTTCCTTTAGGTAAATGTTGAGAGTTTACCGAACATTTTTCCCTAGAAAGGCCATTTTCACGATGGCGTCACTTGACTACAACTACCAGAATTCATTTCGTTTTCCTTTTCAAATTCAAATTTTTTAATCCCAGTGGAAGCAAAGAACAATAGCTCTAATTAGCATGAGAAAACAATAAACTGAAGGATTCTGGTAGTTGTAGCTCGGGATTAAACTTTCGATGCGAAGCGGACGGGCAACGGGTAATCCCGAGCGAACAAGATAGCTCTATCTTGCCCGCTCGGGTAGCCAATCACAGCGCAGGATTTGATTCATCTTGCCCGCTCGAGGAGTCAGCCATGTAATAAAATTTGTAAATAACTTAATTTGATTTATTTTGTAATTGTAATTAATGTAATTTAACAGAGAAGAGCCACCCAGTGGATCTGTTAATAAACTATTATTATTATTATTATTATTATTATTATTATTATTATTATTAAAATGTGGTAAGAAGAAAAAAGTGGCACACGAGTCGCAGTCGCATACGGCGATTTTAGCCATTTGAAGGGTTCGGCGTTGAACGTTCACTTGAGCGAAATAGAAGACGCTCCATTCACGTTCACTCGAGCGTCTTCTATTACGCTCGAGTGAACGTTCAACGCCGAACCCTTCAAATGGCTAAAATCGCCGTCTTCAACCTCAGGAACGACAACACACAACATTTAAGGTAAAAATACGTTCATTTTGATGTTAAATGAGAATATCTATCGCAATCTAGTACGATAATACGAGGATTTTCGATATTCCCATACATTGCCTCTATGAATTCAAAATACAAACGGTCACATAGTTTGTGTGGGCCCCCTGTGTTGTGGGGAGTGCATAATAATAAAAACCTTAAAACCTTTGTACATCTGCGTAGCCACGTAGCCACTCTTTTAAAAATTGCCCACTTTGTATATGATCTACGTAGCCACGTAGCCACACTTTTCAGGATTACTTTTGGAGTGGCGGGGAGGTTTGAACAGTGGAGTCCACAAGGTGCTTGGGACACTTCAATTTAGGCAGAAATGCGGTCACTGGGGTACGTTGAAGGACTATTTATATATGGCTACGCGGCTACGCGGCTACGCGGCTACGTGGCTTCTCACACAAAGAATGAGGCATAGTCGTACAGTCATGTACTTCTAAGTGGCTACGTTGCTACGCAGCTACGTTGTATCTGCGTAGCCACGTGGCCACTCTTTTCAGGATTACTTTTGGAGTGGCGGGGTATTCCCTAGTTAAGCCTAAATCGGAGTCTAAAGGTCGCTAACCAGTCTCCATTGCTGTCTAAATCTACGACAGAAAACACTACTCGGGTCGTCATACCCTCTAAAGACCAGGAGTCTGCTAATATCGTTAAGACATAGTTTAAACATCTCAGTGTGAAGCTCCAGACTATTGCCCAACCAGTGTTTAAGAGCCGCAAGATTGCGAAGGAGTTCCCGACAAGCGAACTCAAGCCTCAGCTCATTGATCAATAATGCGTTGTGTATAACTTCAAGTGTGACCAGTGCCCGATGCTGGTTATGTCGGATACACCCGTGGCCATCTGTTCGCCCGCGTTGATGGACATAGAAGCAAGACCTCGTCAGTGCGCAAACACTATGACAATAGACACGCAGGCAGGATTCCAGGTGACCTTCGCAATTGTTTTAAGGTGTTGAAAAAATGCCAGAACAATCTTGATTGTCTCATTAATGAGATGTTACTCATTAAACAATTACGACCGTGCTTATGAACAAGGAAATGACAATGTCATTTCCTTTCAAAAAAAAATTGTCATTTCCTTACAGTATGGAAATAATAATGTCATTTCCTTACAAAAAAGTGTCATTTCCTTACCACAAATTGCATTTTCCTTACATTGTCATTTCCTTACAGAAACATTTTCTCTTCTTGATAGGAAATCATCAATAGAGACACTTGTTGCAACGACTTACCTGTTTGTAGTAATTCCTGACTAAAACGATCTTCATTCAGTGCTTATTGTTAAAATTATTGCCCGTTTCAAATCAACGATTGGTCAGCCTGCATCCAGTTAGATGTCTTTATTTACGATAGGTTTTCTCGTTCAGTTTAGGTAAAAGTAAGAACTGATATCATTATAGGCCCTGGCAATAAAAATAGACTAATAGTAAAAAACATTGGATGTGATTGTATTTTACACAATACAACTAAATAATTATTGCAAAGCTGTGCTCAAATGAAATCAACAAATTAAAGTTAAAACTACTCCGGTATACGAACATGATAGTTTAATGGCTTATTCCGCGCATTCAATTAATTATTATGAAGGGCAATCTGAGGTGGATACTTTCCCTTGTGCTCCAAAAAAATGAAATAATTTAGTAAAGCCAAGATAAGCCGATGAAACGTAATGCAAGCATGCTACTGGGGGCATTGCATATTGGCACTGTTGCAGTTGGAACCAAACACTCGGGCAGTTGAAAACCTTGCAGGATTGGATACGTAAGTTTCTATACCCCAGTTCTCAGTGAAAAGTTTTGTTTTACTGAAACTGATAATAATAAATTTGGTAAAAAGAGAAAGGCAGAGAGGTTGCAAATTGATGTCATTGCGCTCACTAAGAAAAGAAAGAAAAAGAGCGACAAAGACAGCAATGTTGGTCCGGAAACAGAATCTACTGACTGTTCTGAGAATCAGGAATCTGAGTCAAGGAGTTCCGAAGACGACTCTGAACACGATCCTGCTCGGTAAAAGTTTTTCGAAAAGGTTCAAAAAGATGTAGACAACATGTCAACATTTCGCTCAGATTCTGAGGGCGTTGAAGAAGAAGCAACATAAGCCGAAAAAGCGATGCTAAATGGAAGGACTAGCTATAACCAACAAGCCGAAATGCACCACAGTCTTCAAGAGAAATCCCTTGGCCAGTTCTATAGGTGCCAGAGTCATATTGCGGGTGGGGACACACCTGTCGCACAAGCACTTAAAAACACGAGGCACGTCCATATTATACTCTGAGAGTTGGATTTACATGGAACAGGTTTGAATTGTCTAGCGCGGGACAAGTCCTTTGACATTTGGGACAAGTGGGTCAGTCCATGACTAAGGGGAAAAAAACCCTCAAAGGACCCACCATCAGGCTCTACTTCCGTTCCTTGGAGAGCTTTCTCAAGTGGGTCAAGGAATATAAGAATCCAAGCGAAGACGAAGACGAGCAAGAAAATAGAAAACTGACGGAGAATAGGCTATTTCTTTGTCGCTGGTTCCTTGGGAGGCCTAAAACGTGTCTCAGGGGACGTTTTCGAACACACTGAATCGATTGGAAGCTTTTAAAAGAATATTTTTCTTGCGTCCAAAAATTGACTTTTTTCCAAGGGGTAGGTCCAAGGTTTTTGGTAAAAAATTACCAGATTTTAAGTCAGCATTTTTCACTTATTTATGTTCCTAGGGATCTCGGTATATCGTAAAACTCTCTTGGGAATCATTTTTAAGTGCAAATAACGCCCTAAAAATACTTTTTCTGTTTAACTCTGATCCTGACTTCATCTTTTAAGGGCTATTTCTTTGTCCCAGGTCCCTTGGGAGGCCTTAAAAGTGTCCCAGGGGACGTTTTCGAACACACTGATTCGATTGGAAGCCTTTAAAATAATATTTGTATTGAGTCCAAAAATCGACTTTTTTCCAAGGGTTCAGGGTTCAGGGTTTTTAGTCAAAAATGAGCCAATTTTGAAGTTTGTTCATTTCTGTGAAGTATGAACTTTTTTTTTTTTTTAAATAAAGAAGCATCTTTTTTGCAAAGGTATTCTTACCCGTTGAATAGATGTCAGTTTCATTCAGATTTCATGTTTCCCTCTTTAGGTCTTAAGGGACGTTTTTATGTTTACACCTTAAAGTGTACACCATTGTTCTCCTTAAATGTCATTTTTGTTAAAACACATTGGGGCGAGCCCCTGTACTCAAAACTGGCATCCCACTGTGGTTTCTATTCTAGGCACCAGTTTACCCTTTCTAGTAGTATTAATAGGCAAGAACAAGTCTTACATTTGTAGGTAGGTCCGAGTAGTTGAGTGCTCAATACAAAAAAGATTCACGAATGTAAAGTTCCTTGAATTTAGAATAAAATTGTCATTTCCTTGCCTTTAAATTAAAAACAAGAAGGAAAATGTCAAAAGTTTGTTAAACGTCCGAAAGTGCTTATTTCTTGGCTGGCACTTTCATTCGTCGTGACCTTTCTTGAAAACAAACGGGACTTGCTTACCATCCAATCTGAGGTTCATTCTGAAGTGAGAAACGATATTCTAGAAACTGTCATCTCCTTACCTATTGAACATTTGGTCTGAAAACTTTCATGACGTCTATAATACTTGTGCCATTTACACGATAACTTCACGAAATGTAGAGTACATTGATAGATATTATGTCACAAAAGACCAGGCATTATCATTTATTTTTAGCCCTTCTAGAGACATTAAACTCAAAAATGGCAATTCCGTCTTGCGGTTGGCTTTAAAACATGTACTAGATATTATACTTGCACTAGGTTTTTTTTCGTCAAAAGGTCGCTTTTCTGAAACATGGATGATAACGTGGGGAATACAAATGAAGCTGTGGGGAATGACTTTATCATCTGTCAAGCAAATTTGCAAAGTTCTAGCAATTTTTCTTTCTAGATTCCGCAATTTTCGTCACTTCCTTACCTTTTGGAAACTTCAATACGCCATTTCTCGGTGCCAGTTAGGGCAACATTGCTGTTCTTTTAGCACAGATAACAATGGCAACAGAAGTTTGCTTTGTAAAAAAAATAGGAGTTTTTCATGCAAAATGCACATTTTATAAGCGATTTAAAGATTATCATGAGAAAGGTAAGGATACGACTTTTCAAGAAATCATCCCTAAAATCTACTGTCTACGGCCAAAGACTGTATTAAATTCTAAAGCAAAGCTCACAATATATGCAGCCCTTAGTCCCTGCCCGAGTAACTGAAAATTACCCGTTTAGCTCAAAAGAGAACTAGGTAGCGAGGTAAGAGGCTGCACTTGTAAGACTTTTTCCCTCACGAGACTAAATGATGTCCTCAGGAAAACTTTGCCTCAGGAAGCTTTGAGTTGGAAAACTGAAAATTCCACCCAGGGGTCCTCTTAATATTGTGCGCGAGGTGTCATCGTATGCCTGGAAATGTAACATGAAACAACCACAGTGTATTATTATAGTCACAAAGTTTCATCTTGCGCTTTCGAGACAAACTCGTGCCTTGCGATAGACTGCAAGCAGTCCCTTTCTGGATAGTCGAGAGGTCGCGCGAAATAGCCGAACGCGAAAAAAACTAGTGCGAACGAGCGGAAGCGGGCTCGTTTATTTCTCCTCGCTCCAACCTCAATTCGCTATGAGCACACCATCTCGACTGACCAGAAAGGGACTGCTTGCAGTCTACACGGCAACCCGTCTCCATCGGATCTGATGGAGTCCGTTTGCCCTCGTTTTCCACCCCTCCTCAACTATACCTTGCTATGTATTCCCTATGTCTCTCGCGAATTGACACACGGCAGTCCGATGGACTCGTTCGACGGCAACCCGTCTCCATCGGATCCGATGGAGTCCGTTTGCCCACATTTTCCACCCCCTTCTCAACTTTACTTTGCTGTATATATGATAAGTCTCTCGCGAACTGACTTCCGGTGAATCTGGTTGCAAGTCTATTTGACCCTATTTCGACTATAAATTATACAGGCATTCTTGATGTGTGCGCCGTTGTCAACTGACGTTCCCGTTCCGTTGCTAAATCAGTCTATTACTTCATTTACAGAGTTGTTCGCTTTGAGACAGTTGGCTGCCTGCTCGTGTGTGTACCCGCATACAGTGTAATATCTTTTCTTCGTTCGCACCACATACCACCTGAAAGCCAGGGACTAACAGGCCCCTCCTGGGACATCCAAAAGCGGGGCTAAGAAAATGGAGGAGTGTTTAGGGGAGTGCCAATAACTGCAACAACCGCTGACTTTACCGCTGACTCACAAAATCGAACAAAAGCGTCCGGCGGCGGGCCGTTGGCCAAGCAGCAATGTTTTACCTCAAAATCTTTCTTATTCTACTCAGCAGTTTGGGTGTTTTGGAGGCAAAAACTCCGCTGATCATTGGTAAGTTTCGTAAAAATCACACCTGCGATTTTCTTTTGAGAAGTCGATCGATTGGCAAAGCACACGATTCATCATAATCAAGTGATCACGAGTAAGGCTAGTTAGGAAGCTTATATTGCAGATATCCTACGAATCGAAAATTTCATCCTTTTATGAGGAGAAGAGATTGTTTTATCTAGTCGGATCTAGGTAGGTAGACAACATACATGATAACATCATTTTGGGAATGAGCATCACTGAATCTTTTTGGTGTAAAACAAAGGTAAACAATATGCCTGAATCATGAATACATTTACACATGCGACATATGCTTGCACGCGTGACACGTACGTAGGTTGAAAATGCTCTAAAGGATCTCAGGTATTTACAACCTTTTCTCTATTTAGTTACATTTTGAATGAAAGGAGTAGAGATCTACTTGGAAGGTATGCTTTTAAATGCAATTCAGATTGCAAAAGCCGAAAGGAGCTTTCCATGTCCATGGCCCGGGATTAGCGTTGATAATAATCGGCTTTTAATTTCACCGTAGTGATCAATCGATGAGACCGATAATCGATAACAATCGATAACAATTAATCGATTGATATCGAAAATCGATGACCAATTGATGGCTATAAAATTTGTGTTTTTAATTGCCATCGATTGTTATCGATTATCATAGATTATTATCAATTGTCATCGATTTGCGTATTTTTTTTGAAAGCCAAAAAGAAATGCTTTTACAGAAGAAATACGCAGAAATTTAATAATACAATTAACAGTTGTCAAAATTGCAGGGTATGTATTTAGACCCAAGCTACCAGCTACATGTATAAGAGCCAAAGAGTCATCGTCAATTCTCCACGCGCCAGTAGGCGCATAAGGCTAAAGCCAAAGAATGCTGCTTTGAAAAAATTTCATTTCCAAAATTTCGCTTTTCAAAGGCCAGAGCGGTGCTACTAAATCTCCTTGGAGCTGACCCTGCAGTTGACCACAATCATGTATCTCATCAATCACCTTCAGCGCATTGACCCGTGATTTCCTTTCTTCTTCTGAGCAACGAATCTATCGCCAACTTCAACATCAAATGAGCATTCGTGGTACCCCTTAACTACAACTTGGTAGATAGTCAAAACAACCTGACACATATTTCCCTGTTTATTTGTGCAAAAGCCAGGGTGCAAGTAACCTTTACACACCTACATGTATGTAACCATGAGTGGAACAAAACTGCCAATAATAATTATTATTGGTAGTTTTTTTCCACTGATTTAAAAAAATTAGCTTGACTGCAAAAGATAGTCAATAATAATCAATGGCAATAGATGGCAATCAATAGCAATTAGAGGATTGAAGCTTAGTGATTATTGATTGGTCATCGATTGCCCAATAGCAATCAATAGCAATTAATTAAGGATGGTGCCTACTAATACAGAAGTATTTTTGCGCAGTTTATGGCTGTGCGGGAAAAGCCAATCTTAGCAAGCTAGGGCTGTTGGAATCCAAAGAGAAAATTAGGGGTAAACACACATTTTTTAGAGATTATAATAGGACATTTTCACTATGGCGTCATTTGACTACAACTACCAGAATCCTTCAGTTTTTAGTTTTCTCATGCTAATTAGAGCTATAATTGTTCTTTGCTCTCCACTGGGATTACAAAATTTGAATTTGAAAAGGAAAACAAAATGAATTCTGGTAGTTGTAGTCAAATGATGCCATCATGAAAATGGCCTATTAAGCAACAATGATTCTAAAAATCTGTAATTAAAATATAAAGGAATGTATGATGTTTTTCCAAATTGAAGCTTTATTATTTCAGTCTGAAAAATGCATGGTTTACCTGTTTACCTCCAGTTTTCTTTTTGGATACCAAGAGCACTTGCTAAGTTCTGCTTTCTCTGCATACAGTGTAGTTTTAAATCACGCAAAAATATGCCTAATTAGTACTAGGCACCACCTAGATAGGAAACCCAAGTATCTCAAGATGTGTAGAATGTATGCGCAGTAACAAAAGTAGGCACCATCCTTAATTGTCATTCATTGATTGTTATCTATTGATTGATTGAATTTCCGATGATTGATTGTCATCGATTTATTACGCCGGATAATTTCAAATAACTGATCAAAGCCTGGTTTTCACTAATGAGAATCGGAAGGCATGAGCACAAGCACAGGTGCAAGGCAAAGCACATCTATAGGCCCTTTTTGCACTCAGCCTTTTTTTAGCTTTCAATTGTGGTGTCATTGCTTTTCATGAATCCTTCCAACCAGAACAATGCCTGGGAAGGTACTTAAAGTATTTGTATTGGAAGTGGTCAAAACTACTACACGCACACTTGAACAAGACCCACCAAACCACAAAATAGATGGTGGTCTCTGCCTACAGCCCCCTTCCTCAACCTCGAAAGATGGTGTCTTCATTGCATAACCACCCCTATATCCTGTAAAAATTGACAATAAGATTCAAGCCTCACTTTTCTTGTTTATATAGCAATGCTTACTGTTGCTAGGAAGCTGGATTAAATTTCTGTGTCAACTCAAATTTATTTTTTTCGGTAATGTTCATGAGATACATGTACATATAGGCAGTGTCTTTGATATTACCTCTCCTACCTAGCAGACAAGGTGGGTTCTCTTCACACAAACAGCTTAACTCATTACATATGATATGACCAGTTCCCTAGTAAGACAGTGTCATTTACTATATCTTTGCATAGTTCCTGGAGATGGAGGAAGTCAACTTCAGGCGCGCATCAACAAATCGTCCGTACCACACTTCTTTTGTGAGAAGACTTCAAGCTCCTGGTTTGACTTATGGCTCAGTGTGGAGTCTTTGTTGCCAGAGGCTATTGATTGTTGGGCTGACAACATAAGGTGAGCTTTTACATTCTTGTTTTTAATAAAATTAATATAAAAATGATATTGAGCTTAAAAGAATCCAGGTGGTATAAGACTACATGTTTGTTGGTTTACTCAAGTTTGCTCTGTTTAATCTGTTTGATGTTCTTAATATGTGATGATATTATTAAATAATATTGATCTGCTGGGCAAACAGAATTATTAATATCTTTGCAGTCTTAGCTTTAAAGATCGCATAAAATTAGGTTGCTTACATGTAGATTTAATAATTATTGTAAAGTAAGTTATAACAATATTATTGTTGCTGAACATTATTTTGAAAGAATACTAACAATGTTTACCTTCTTGAACACCCATGTGAGAAATTCAACCAATGAAGCAGGAATTTGAAATGCTCATCAGGAAATTAGCTGGTGTAAATTCCAATGCTAGCCCCTTTTTTTTCAACTTGGAGGTGGTTATTGTCAGAGGGGTATGTTGTTGAGGAGAAATTTTGTATTTCATATAATGGCACGGGCTTGATAATAAAAAGAGTTTAAGCAACGTCTGATAAGTTGCTTGATTCTCCTTCCAAATTGCCTGGTATTCACTTTTGAAAGAAAAGAAGAATTTAACCTAACATCAACAGTCACTAAGGGCCTTATTCCGTGCACCCCTTCAATTGTATATGGGCCAATATTTGGCATGGTTTATTATTGGAAGGAAACTTGTGTTCGGCATATCTGGAGCTTATTTTTGTGGGGATTTATGTTTGGAGGGATAATTAACCAACTTAAACATATGATTAAGCATTTTTATCTTTACATGTTCTGTGCAAAACTTAATCTTAGCTTAGGGAAACAAGTTTCTGCAGTCTGTTCTAGATAACAAAAGGTTTGAAGTAGCATTTACGTACAGCTGTTATAGTCTTTGAGTCTTGAGTCAACTGAATATGGAGGCAAGTGAATATGGTTGAAGAAGAAAAACAGGACTCTTACAGTTCCAAAGCCAAAAACTGATTTTATGAAGAAGTCAATTACATATCAAGCCATCTTTTTATGGAATATTTTTTACTAGTAAGATAATTTGGCAAGGTTGGTTAGTGACAGTGGGGCTTTTGGGAGGTTCTGAAATCCACTCATTGAGGGGGGGGGGATGGGGAGGGGGAGAATTAACTGGTATTAATTTTAAGTTCACATACTTGTTTGTGTATAATATTTTAACATTATTATTAGGAATATAGGTTTTATTTGGTCTTATTGTGTTTAAGTGAATGCTTTTGTTGTTGTTTTGTTGTTGTAGAGCTGAATAGACTAATAATGGATCAAGAGCTCAAGAATTAGTTTTGAACTCTTAAATTATTTCCTTCTACCGGTATGTTTTTAACCAACAGACTTGCTTTCAATCATTCCTCAAACAAGATGGGAAATGCTCCTGGAGTAGAGGTTCGAGTTCCTTATTTTGGCACGACACAGGGCGTATCTTACCTAGATCCTTCCTTGTATCACCCTGGGGAGTATTTTGCCGATATGGTCGATGACTTAGAAAAATTTGGACTTCAAGAGGGTGTATCTATACGAGCTGCCCCATTTGACTTCCGATATGCACCAAGTAAGTTTTGAAAATTTCTTTTGACTTAATTGAGAGCTTTTCCTCCGAAAAAAGGATATACATGCATGTATGTACTAAGTAAACGTACCAATGAAATTATTGGATAACTAAACTTTTTTTCACAAGAATAGGACTCAAGTCCAAAACAAAACAAAGCGAAAAAAGTTGCAAAATATAATTAATGTAAGCAACAAAATTAACAATGTTAGTAACCTTAAGTTTGCTAAATTTTTGAAAGAAATAAAACCCCAGCTAACTAGTGAAGGAAAGTATTACTCAACTGCCTTCATTTGACTGGTCAAATTCAGGATTTTATCAACAAATTTTATTCACAGATTTAGCAGTAAAAAAAGTGCAGCATAGTTAACACTTTATCCATGGGAAAGGACAGCTAGTGTCTCAAATCGAAATATTTTGCTGAAGTTGTTACACTTCAGGATTTTATGCACATACAGCTGTATACTTATTTAAACATCTTTGACTACCAGGTGCCCTCATGCCCTTGCTTGCATGTCATTCTTTCGCACTTTGGAATTTCACCTCGTGCAGCACAATAAACAGTGCCACAGGAAAGTCTTGCTAGCCTTGCTACTGGGTATTTTTGTTTTTAATAATCACAGCATAAGATTTCGTCCACAGGCTGAGCAAATGTTAAGAGTGCTACATCGGTATGTGGATGAAAGATTGTTGTATACATGTGGGGAAGTCTTAGTTGATTTTGTATGTGTTTACTGTACTTTTTCTTGTTGCAGATTCAGCTCAAGAATATTTTGACAATTTGACAGCTCTGATTGAAGACACCTACATCAAGAACAATAAGACAAGCGTGGTGTTACTCTCTCATAGCCTTGGCTGCCCATTTACCCATCACTTCCTTAGCATGATGTCGCAAAACTGGAAAGACACGTACATTAAAGTCTGGGTCACCATCGCTGGTGCTTGGGCAGGCACAGCTAAGCTTTTGCGTGTGTTTGCATCAGGGACAAACTTAGGCTTCCCAGATGTAGTTGTAGAACCACTAAATCTCAGGCATGTTCTCAGGACTTATGAAAGCTCTGCTTTTCTGTTGCCGAGCAAAGATTTCTGGGCTGCTGAAGAGGTACAGTAGGTTGGTTTTGTTCTTTGTAGCTAGTACTGCCCCTGACGTTTTACTGAACTGACACTTCCTGTCCCAGCAGGAAGCACACTGTTTGGCCAAGTGGTTATTGTAAAGTTCCAGAAAATATCCATTCCCCCTCTCCATGGACAGGATTTCTTTTAAGACCCCCCACCCCCCGGAAATTCCAATTTTACCTCATACTTTTCTTTACATTTTTGGCCTTTTGAAAAGACCCCACCCCTCAGGAATTACCAGTCCCTTAAAACTGTAGAAGGAAGGAGGTATGTGTACATGTATCAGTGACCGGGTATTGATATGTTCTGGAATTACACATTGCGTCAAAATATTGATTTGATTCTGTTGTTGCAGACTTGCATGTACAGTTACTTTTAAATATTTTTGTCTCCAGATCTACAGTATTTTACTGTTAAACAAGAAGTTCATAGAAAAATGACAGTCATAGAAAAATGTACCTGTTACATGATTGTATCTGTTAGTTGATTATGCTCCAATGTTTGATTGACACCTGAATGTGAGAATGGCTAGGCTATAGCTGCCCACTTTCATACCAGAAATTCCTGTTTAAAGCTCACTTTCTAACTCCTGAATAATATTTACCCCTTAAAGATATGAACAACAGGGCTGTCATTAAGAGGTGGGGGCCGCGGATTTCCCCTGATTACTAAGAACGTGGCCCCCGGCTATTTTCATAGGAAAATAGAAGAAAAATAGAACCAAAAGAAATTCCTAGCTGTTTGATTCCCCATCTACTTGTTGTATTTATCCAGCAACTTGAAATCTCAGTGATAGCCCTGCATGTACATGTACTGTACACATTTATCAGGAAGCCATCTATCATAAATTTTACATTTATTTATTATTTTTTTAAACTCCCTCTCTCCTTTTTCAAACAACACAAGGAATGAGTGTGTCCAAAAGATTGACACAGAGGGTTTTCTCCATGTTTGACAGCCATCTAATGACAGCTAGTCATAAACCAATATTTTAAAGTGCCCCTAACCCTTCAATTTGTTTTCTTTTGGTAGATTTCTATATCTGTGAAGAACTCATTTTCGAAAATTTTTTTTAGAAATATTGAATCATTTTTATTTCACGAGCGCTAAAAGTTACTGAAATTTTTAAATTTCTGCGCCCTTTAAGCCCCACTGGACAAATTTTTGTCTCGTGGGCTCATTAGGAACGAGCCAATGAGAAGCATCCGATATTTGACACTTTCTTAGCTGTGACGTAAGAAAAGGACACCAGAAGGATTCAGAAGGAATCTTATGCATGCTGATTCCTTTCTCTACATTTCGAGAGTTGCTGCATCCAAAAACCACACATTTTAAAACCATTTTCTCTGTTTACAATTGAAGCATTACCGTGAATCTTCGGATATTTTTGCACGATGTCCTTTTCTTACGTCACGCTCCACATTTGGCCGAGTGGGGGACTAATGCGAACGGTAGGTGAAAATATCGACAAGACTGCCTCCACTTCTAGCGCTCGTGAAAAAAAAAGGATTCAATGTTTCTCAAAAATTTTTTCGAAAATGAGTTCTTGAAAGATATGGAAATCTACCAAAAGAAAACAAATTGAAGGGTTAGGGGCACTTTAACAGTAAAGTTCACTGCTGCATCAGTTTTATCTTTAAAATGTTTTATGGGTTGAAAAGTTAATGGCAGCTGTAAAGTCTTAGTGTAGTTAACAACAGGGTTCATACAGATCCTGGAAAGTACTTGAATTTTACTCTAGCTTTTTCCAGGACTGGAAAGTCCTTGAAAATGGTGGGAAGTCCTGGAAAATCCAGGGCCCAGTTGTTCAAAGCCCGATTAAGCTAATCCTGGATGAAGGGGAACTATCATTCCAGTTTAATTACAAACCAAGTTTTATTTATTCACAACATTATATAACCTTAAGTTGTAAGTAGGGTGGCTTGCAAATAGTCTGTAAAGTCTTAGTGTAGTCAACAACAGGGTCTATGCAGATCCTGGAAAGTACTTGAATTTTACTCTTGACTAGCTTTTTCCAGGACTGGAAAGTCCTTGAAAATGGTGAGAGGTGCTGGAAAATCCAGGGCCCAGTTGTTTAAAGCCCGATTGAGCTAATCCTGGTTTAAGGGGAACTATGATTCCAGTTAAATTACAAACCAAGTTTTATTTATTCAAAACATTACATAACCTTAAGTTGTAACTAGGCTGGCTTGCAAATAGCGAAGAGCTAATCGCGGCAAGCCAGACTGTATGCAAAATAATAATTTTTAAAAATTTTTTTTTAACAATTACATAACTAATGATAATGTGTGAAGAGGAAAACTAGACAATAACGAAGTGTAACAAGGAAGACTAAGTCTAACTAAACTTCGGTCGGAATTCTAATCTTTCATTTTATTAATTATGGTATCTATCTCGACATAGGAGTTTTTAATTTCTGGTATTCTTCAAAAAGATTTCTGTCCTCTGTTTTGACTTAGACATTTCTTTACCATTAGCTTTAAAAACAGTTTTTTTAACGAGTGAGATAAAAACCTTAGTTAACCAGCTTTTAAACGTGGATTAGCGTTAATCAGCTTTCAAAAAACCGGGCCCAGGATGTCTGTGAACTCAAAAATAAAGTTTTGTTGAAAGGCAGAGGAGTGGCCAGATGGGAAGATCTAACAACTTCAAAATACTTAATGTGCATTAATATTTATGGGTCCTGAAAAAGAAACTTTCTGACACCTGTTAATTTTGTTTCTGAAAAAGGGTATGAACCCTGTAACAATAATTTTTAGCCCTTCCATTTTAAAAGCAATTTTCAATCTAGCAAAACAATTGATTAACAGTAATGTATTCTTTTTTTTTTTGAGCAGGTGATTATCCAAACAACCAATCAGAACTACTCGCTGGGTAACTTAAAGGAGTTCTTTCATGACATTGGTTATCCCGATGGCATTAATATGACTGGTCAGGTCCCACCCATCTGGATCAGCGACCCGCCTAATGTCACCTTGTATTGCCTCTATGGCACTGGCCTTGACACTCCAGAAAAGTTTGTTTACGGAACAGATGAGTTTCCTGATACATTTCCCAAGACTATATTTGGCGATGGCGATGGCACTGTGAACATTCGCAGCCTGCAGGCTTGTCAAAAATTTGTTGGCAAACAACAGCAACAGGTGGTGATCAAATCATTTCCCAATGCTGAGCATATGGGCATGATTGGTGATTCCAGGGTGATTGAATATGTTAAGAATCTAATTAGCTCATTGGATTGATTGTGTCAATATTGGGAGTTCCTTTTAGGCTGAAAGTAGAGATTACATCTACAGCCTCTGGATGTGAGCAAGGCCACACTCTGATCAGCTTACACTCTGAGCAGTTTTTCTATTGTGCTATGATCAGCTTATGGCAAACTTGGGTACCAATCTAGTGGATAGTGTGTCTTATATAATGCACTCTGATTGGCTACACAAATCTCAGCCAGGATTTGCTGTTTACCTCATGACATTTTCTTGGATTTGTTTTTTTTAAGCAACCAAGGGTCCGTTTCTTGAAAGTCCATGTAACTTACTGGGCCCGATAAGTATCTTTGGTGATAAATGTTAACAGAAGCCAAATTTTGTTAGCTTTGAATACTAAATTTTAAAATCTTACAATTCTACGAAAACATTGGCCAAGTACCATGTTTGTAATTACTGTGTAATCGGTGAAAAAAAACATTTAAAAATATACTTATTGGGCCCGCTAAGTTACCGGGACTTTCGAGAAATGACCCCCGGCCTTTCAGTGGAAGTGAAGGTGGAGTTGACTTGTGATACAAACCTCATACAAACCTAACTGCCTTTGATATGGAATCCTGTCGTTCTTACGCTAACTGGTTCGCATTTACAGATGAAAAGCACTGAGGTTTGTATCAAAACAATGTCAACTCCAGCCTCGCCTTCATGCAAAGGCTAAGTCACTAAGCACAACTGTCAGTTGCAGGGGCTTTCTATCCACTTGTTTCGTACATTATTGAAACAATTTTTCACCTCAGTGGTATTTGACAGTGAATGATATCCACCACTGACAAGTTAATGTATACATTGAGCTGCTTGGATTTGTTACCAAATGGTAGAAACTAATCCAAGCACTTAAATGTTTACAACCACTTTTGTCGCTATAGTTACGTTGAGCTGGCTCACACTGGCGACGGAATCGGAAGCGTGAAGAACCTTTCGTTTTAATGTGAATAATAATAATAATGATAATAATAATAATAATAATAATAATAATAATAATAATAATAATAATAATAATAGAAGAAACGCAGACGGAATTGCAATCATAAGCTCAATAGAATCGGAATCGCAAGTATCAGAACGTTTCCTTTTTCTTATGATTCCGCTTGTGATCAAGTGTGAACTGGTTGATCAGAGTCGGAAGTGCAAAATCAACCAATCAAATAGCTCATTCTCAATCCCTTTACCTAAGGTTTAGAACGGAAACATGGTGGCCTTCTGCCATTTTGATCGAAAGCGAGGCTTCCGTTTCTGCTTCCGTCGTATTAATTCACATCAGATCAGAAGATTGTTGTGACTCTGATTCCGATTCTATCTCTTTTGTAACAAGTGTAATCAGCAGAAGTACGATTTTTATTGCTATGGACTAATTTTGGAGGCTTTTCCTGACTGGGTCAATGGCTGACATCATATTTAACTGTGCACCAAAGACGACTGTGGCTGTGACGGGCCAGCTTACAGTGCGGTTGTATTTTTTTAAATGTTTTCAAGGTTTTATTTTAAAAATATATATGATTTTACTAGTGGCATTTGTACATTGGTTTTAAAAATTAATTTGTAGCAGTTTATTAACCATTTCAGCACTAGTATCATTAAACAGAAATGCATTGTATCTTACATTCATTTTATATTTATCATGTTATTAATTTAATTAGCATTATTTTAAAGAGGCAAGTGTGATCTTTTTAATGGATAATATTATTAATATTTGCGCAGTATTTAGACGATTTAAAAGACAGATTTTTAACCTAGCTTTTTTTCTTCAGTTTTGTTTTCGCAGGTTTCAATGTTTGCAAATAAATCATGCGAAATTGGTTGTTACATTCTTTTATGGTAGCATATTTTTCGTGATATTTTATGCGTTGCTTACAAAACGCGGAGTAAAGTACGGGGTTAACTCTAGAAGGTGGCTTCTGCTTTCTTACAGCTGGCTGCCTGGCATTTTTAACTTTTTCCTCGCGAAGGCCCGAGCGTAGCGAGGTTAATAAATTTGTCGGGCCGAGCCGGCCCAAGCGGAGCTAAGCCGCGCGAATTCGAGCGAAAAATATATTTCCTCGCGAAGTGAGGTTAATAAATTTGTCGGGCCGAGCCGGCCCAAGCGGAGCTAAGCCGCGCGAATTCGAGCGAAAAATATATTTATATATATATATGTGTCTATATATGTTTATATCTTTGAAGGTGTCCGCACAATGACGTCAGACTGTCTGGCGTCGTCTGGAGCAAAATTTGCATACATCGAAAAAAATATGCGTGCATGATCAAATTTCAATTGCAATGTTCATCAATATTCACTGGATACAGAACTATCTCTCCAGAATCTTTTCCCTTTCTTTTAGACATCTTTTTTCTGAAAGAGTGCATTAAAGAAATTACACGTTTTGTGGCCGCGGTAAATAATTTTCCGTGGGAAATAAATTCATCGAACACGACAGCGCTGCACGCCCGTTGTACATTACGTCGCGACAGAAATAGATTGATAGATGCTCATCAAAAAAAAAATCTTATGCGCCTTTTAATCTCCTCGTTTGATGCTACAATACGAGTAAAGAGGGCTTTCCACCCAGCCCCAGCTTCGCGAGGTTTTGCGAGTCACGTATTTATATATATGTGTCTATATATGTTTATATCTTTGAAGGTGTCCGCACAATGACGTCAGACTGTCTGGCGTCGTCTGGAGCAAAATTTGCATACATCGAAAAAAATATGCGTGCATGATCAAATTTCAATTGCAATGTTCATCAATATTCACTGGATACAGAACTATCTCTCCAGAATCTTTTCCCTTTCTTTTAGACATCTTTCTTCTGAAAGAGTGCATTAAAGAAATTACACGTTTTGTGGCCGCGGTAAATAATTTTCCGTGGGAAATAAATTCATCGAACACGACAGCGCTGCACGCCCGTTGTACATTACGTCGCGACAGAAATAGATTTTCAACCGCAAACTAGCCCGTGGAACTACGAAAACACTATGCTCATCAAAAAAAAAATCTTATGCGCCTTTTAATCTCCTCGTTTGATGCTACAATACGAGTAAAGAGGGCTTTCCACCCAGCCCCAGCTTCGCGAGGTTTTGCGAGTCACGTATTTCTAGTATATATATATTTTCTGTTGTAATAATAATGGGGTGAAATAAAGTATTGTTGTTGTTATTGTTGGCCCAGTAAGACTCCTACGGATATTTTATAGGGTCTTTTTCCATGGAAAGAGGCTCACTGTTATCAACTTCTGATAAAGAAAGTAAGAATTATCGATTAATCGGTGATGTTAAGTGAACATTTTGAGAGACGGACCAACCTCGTTCCCAGGGTTTCTCTTCTTCCCGCCCCCCGAGAACGAGGTTGCCATGGAACGTTTTCAGGTTAGTCCAGACTGTGAATTTTGTAGCATAGCGTTTTCAGGCGTGCACGATAACCGTGTCCAAAACAGGTATTCAATTGTCAAGTCTCTTTTTATAAGTAACGTGGCCGTCTTTCTTGGTGAGACTTTGTGTGCTGCGTTTGACGCACTGAAGAGCGAAGTTTAGGCTCCAATATAAATTATTTCTGTTTGTGAAAATACTGCCCTGCCCCACTCAGAATAAGCCCTGAAAGTACCAAACGTCAAGTCTCCAAAGAAGAGTTTATGAGTAATAACAAAGTCCTTTGCTACCCTTCATGTACACTATACGTTTGTGTCATGGGATTGAAGTGAATCATTCCTTTTACCTTTCTTTCTTTCTTTGAATAAACCTTCGCAGTTTTACATTTCGTGAACCTTAATTCAACCATACCCAAAAGTTACTAGAAATACGTGACTCGCAAAACCTCGCGAAGCTGGGGCTGGGTGGAAAGCCCTCTTTACTCGTATTGTAGCATCAAACGAGGAGATTAAAAGGCGCATAAGATTTTTTTTTTGATGAGCATAGTGTTTTCGTAGTTCCACGGGCTAGTTTGCGGTTGAAAATCTATTTCTGTCGCGACGTAATGTACAACGGGCGTGCAGCGCTGTCGTGTTCGATGAATTTATTTCCCACGGAAAATTATTTACCGCGGCCACAAAACGTGTAATTTCTTTAATGCACTCTTTCAGAAAAAAGATGTCTAAAAGAAAGGGAAAAGATTCTGGAGAGATAGTTCTGTATCCAGTGAATATTGATGAACATTGCAATTGAAATTTGATCATGCACGCATATTTTTTTCGATGTATGCAAATTTTGCTCCAGACGACGCCAGACAGTCTGACGTCATTGTGCGGACACCTTCAAAGATATAAACATATATAGACACATATATATATACTAGAAATACGTGACTCGCAAAACCTCGCGAAGCTGGGGCTGGGTGGAAAGCCCTCTTTCGTGTTGTAGCATCAAATGAGGAGATTAAAAGGTTTCTGAACATAGCAACTATTTTGATGAGCATGGTCTTTTCGTAGTTCCACAGGCTAGTTTGCGGTTAAAAATCTATTTCTGACGCGATGAAATGTACAACGGGCGTGCAGCGCTGTCGTGTTCGATGAATTTATTTCCCACGGAAAATTATTTTACCGCGGCCAAAAACGTGTAATTTCTTCAATGCAATCTTTCACAAAAAAAGATTTCTAAAAGAAAGGGAATAGATTCTGGAGAGATAGTTCTGTATCCAGTGAATATTGATGAACATTGCAGTTGAAATTTGATGATGCACGCATATTTTTTCCGATGTATGCAAATTTTTTTCAGACGACGCCAGACAGTCTGACGTCATTCAAGTGCGGACACCTTCAAAGATATAAACATATATACGCACATATATATATATATATATATAAATATATTTTTCGCTCGAATTCGCGCGGCTTAGCTCCGCTCGGGCCGGCTCGGCCCGACAAATTTATTAACCTCGCTACGCTCGGGCCTTCGGCCCTCGCTTCGCGAGGAATAAATATATTTTTCGCTCGAATTCGCGCGGCTTAGCTCCGCTTGGGCCGGCTCGGCCCGACAAATTTATTAACCTCGCTACGCTCGGGCCTTCGGCCCTCGCTTCGCGAGGAAAAACTCGTGCGGAATAAAAGAAGCTTACGGTAACGTCTTTGAATATGACGTGAATAAAAATCATAATAAAGCATTTCGCGCTATACGATTGTCTATCATTTAGTGTTTTTCAAAGAAATAATGCTAGTCAAACATTGCAAAAATATGTGTTCTAGCAAAAAGTCTATGTGCACGCAGCGAGATTGGTTACGGTCACGGTCACGTGCGTGACCGAAAAGAACTGAGAGCGAGAATCAGTCGGGAAACAAAACTTTTTTTTCAGTGAAATTTCTGTGCCTATTTCCGCCTTCTATTTTCGCGGAAATCTTGAAAATTGTCGTTTGATCGCCATCGGCTGCTCACCCACCAACCGGTCACGAGTGACTAAAGATCTTCCACTGTTGGTATCGCACATTATTTTTCCCATGGCGAGTGGATTTCACGGACCGATGTCGCATGACCCGATAATGAAGTCGCTGACTGCCGATCAAGCAGTAAGGAGCGTGGTGGTCTCAAACTTTGCTCTCCAGACAACCGCTGAAACTATTGCTATATATTTGTTGGAGCAAGGCCTCGGAGGTGAAATCGATCATGTACATATTCCTAAGAAGGGCACAGCAGTTGTTACTTTCACGAGCAAGGAAGGTTTGTTTCATGTTTTTATATGTCCGCTAGTCTTGCTAGATTACGCCGGAAAAATCAGTTGCCTCCTTTACACTCGATTGTCAAGTAAAAGGTATAAACCATAAACGATACAAGGAATGTTTAACTTTGGTTTTGTGAGGTTTTAAGCAAATTTACAGAAAGGTCATCGGCATTGAAGCAATAAAACAACATCCCCCAAAAAATATTGGCTTTTGTCACACAGTATTAACCACAGTGCTCAACCTCAAACAAGTTTTGATGGAAAAATAGCACTTGATACAAAACTAGCCGGTTCCTACGAGAAATCAAATAGCCACCCTTACTTCCTTTTACAAAGGAAAAGTCTACTAAATGACATGCTTGTCAGAGCAATAAAAAAAATAATAATAATAAAGAGGCTATATTTCAAAAATTTTTCCATTGTTGAACGTCGTGCGACCGTTCCAGGTCTTTCAGATCGCCGACATGCTTGCCAGGCTGGCTTGAGTTCCACTTCACAGGCACGTTGACAAATTGATAAAAAATAAAATTTTATGGGACCTTTGATTCTATCTTCCGGGTATATTCTCATTGACTACCATTTGGCTACGAGTAGCTGTCACGCCAAAATGTGTTCAAAAGGGAAGTGTCACGGGATTTCGCGTAATTTCACAAACCCAAAACATTTTTCTATTGAAAAAACCTTAAAATAGTGGTTCAGTTTTGTAATAAATCACCACCCCAGTGTACTTTAACCGTCGATGAGCGTCTCTGGCCACTGATGGACCGGGTCGGAATGGATTGCAACTTAAAAAAAGTTAGGCTAATTTTTTTTCGAGTTTTTACATTTTCGTTCCAAAATGCGCTAGACTAGCTCATCAGCTGTCCCTCGAAGAAGTCAGTTGAAGTCAGTTACCAAAGCAAGTCAAAGTACATGCCCATGACAAAGTCGTTATAAGGGCTCGTTTAAGTTTAAGAAAATCGTTCTTTGTATTAACAGTGCATGTGTGGACTGTGTTAAGACTTCTTACGATACCTTTTTTCCCTTTTACTTTACCTAGTCATGGACCGAACGCTGGAGCATTCTCCGCTACTCAAAGGATCAAAATTTAATGTTCACTATCTCATTCGAAAGGAACCCTCTGAGGTAAGTTTACTAACTAAAACCAAAATACGCTCAAAAAGTGAATTTTTTTGTCATTTATACAATACACGCTATTAGCCAATAGCCTGGCCACCACGAGCCGTAGCCACATCACAAGGGCGTAAAATTATGCCTTGTTAGATTGGGCGTGTGATCAGCACTTGTTCTTTTTGTGTTCTTTCTCTCTCTCCTCCTACCAATAATTGTCAGTCGATGATTCAATAAAAAAATTATTTTACTCGTGTTTGCTGTGCATCAAATGACTGTAACAAGTGTCCAGTCCGAAGTCGAGTCGAGGTGCAGCCCGCCATAGCATCATGGGATAATTAAGTATCTCATTATACGAATGAGGGTTACAGCTAATTATACCTGTCTCAAAATACGTGCAAAACGAAGTGAAAAGCTTTAATACGGTTTATTGAGGCCTTGAGATATTTTAGAGAAGATGATTAACCTAGTTTTCTGTAACAACTATCTTAGTAACAATCGTTTTTAAAGTATTTCAATGATATTTAAGGGATAATGCATGGTCGTCAAAAGAACTAAGATCAGATATTCTCCCTAACGATATAACACTGGTTTGAGGTGCAAAAGGGTCACTCGGTGCATTTCGGACTTATTCTAAAACGGGAGAAAACGACTATTCTGGTCGTCTAGACTACAGAACGTAATAAATATGAAATTAAATAACTTATTTTTATCCATATCGTGCTTGGTAATTGGCTGGTATGTTTGATTCTTTTAGGAGACGGGTGAGCAAGGAACACCAACAGCGGCAATCAAATCGCCTACATCCAACCAGGGGATTGCAACTGCAACAGCCACTGAACTTGCGGAACTGGATAGTTTACCCTTTGCTGTGAAGCAGGACGTAAGGAAGCTTGAACAATGCGGCGACATAAGTACCTTTAACTGGCGACAGGATAGTAATGATCTGCTGCAGATGCGTGAAGCTCTTGACGAAGAAAAACAGAGACGAGATGTAAAAAAGCGGGAATTAAGAGAAAGGGAAAAACTTCTGATCAATGAATTACTGAAGATCATAAGCGACGAGCAACAAGCGAGAACCAGAGCGGAGGAGCAACTGGCAGAAAATGAAGTGGTGTTAGAAGGAGTGCAGACGATGTTAATAGAAGAACAACGTAAGAAAACCACTGTGGACGAACAATTAAGTGAAAGGAAAATAGCCCATACCGAACAGGAAGAAAGGTTGCAAAATGAACTTGAACAGATGCGTAAAACACTCGATGACAAGGAAAGAGTTATGGAAGAATTACAGAGTACATTGGCAGAAGAAAAGAAAGCAAAAAATGCTGTGGACGAGGAGTTGAATAACGTCAGAATTTCTTTTATGAAGGAGAAAGAAGGATTACAGAAAAATCTTGCGCATATGCGTAGACAACTAGGTGGTGAGAAAAGTTTGCGCAACGTGAAAGAGCAAGAATTGAAGAATAAGGAGGAACTGGTAGAGAACTTGCAAAGAACGCTGGAAGAAGAGCAACAAGCGCGATTTAGAATAGATAGCGATCTTGCGCAGATACGAAGAACTCTGAGCGAAAAGGAAGGAACTGTTGACGAATTACAGAGGGCATTAGAAGGAGAACAACAAGCAAGAACTGCTGCAGAGGGAGAGTTGAGGCAAGCGAGGAGCCTCTGCGATGACTTTATGACGACGATTGACAACCTCGAGAAAACATTGGATAACGAACAGCTGTCAAACCAATCTCACCAGCGAAATATTGAAACCATGGAAAACGTCATTAGAGAGCAACGGCATCGTTTAGAAGAAGAGAATCAGCGCAAGACAGCTTTGCAAGAAAGACTGAGAAGCTTGGAACTTCGCATGGACGAAGAAAGAGACAGACACTTGTCCATCGTAAGACAATTTCAGGCAGCCGTCGCTGCAGCCGACGAAACAGGTGCTGAGTCACGTGACTGGATCATCCAGAGAGAGGAGGTTGTTCTAAGTGAGAAGATTTTGGGAAGAGGGGCCTGGGGCAACGTGCGCGAGGGTACGTTTCGTGGTTGTCAAGTTGCTGTTAAAGAAATTCACGCACTGATTCTTTCAGGTCACAATCGCAGACTGTTCCAACGAGAGATGAGCATCGCGGCGCGGTGTCGCCATCCTAATCTCTTACAGTTTATTGGTGTTGCGACTGACCACGACGGCAGCCCTTTACTTGTCACCGAATTACTCGACACTAGTCTAAGGAATTTACTGTCTGATCGCAGATTAAGTCAGGACGAAATATTAATTCTTGCTCTAGATGTCGCTAAAGGTTTAAACTATCTTCATCTTAATAAACCGCTCCCCATTTTACATCGAGACATAAGCAGCGCGAATATTTTGCTTTGGAAACGAGAGGAGACTTGGAGAGCCAAGCTGTCTGACTACGGAGCCGCGAATTTTATGCGTCAGCAAATGACAGTGAACCCAGGTGCCATGATATATTCCGCTCCTGAAGCTGTCACTGCTCAACAATCACCGAAGGTAAACTGAAACCTCATTTTACCTAATTTAATCATCAACAGAAGAATAAATAGAAGAAAGATCCTTGCAGTTTTTTACGCAACTTTTAAAAGCAGTTGTGGAAATTACTGCCTGAAAAGAATTCAGGCTTGAACGGGATTCGAACCCATGACCTCTGCGATGCCGGTGCAGTGCTCTACCAACTGAGCTATCAAGCTAACTGGGAGCTGGTCATATTGTGAGTTCGTAATATACCCGTCGTGGAGGATGAATAAATTAGTATGAATATATGAAACATATATTTGAACTGCGGATGAAAGGTTTAATAGAAGAAAGATCCTCGAGGTTATTTACGCAACTAAAGCAGTTGCGAAAAGAAAGCCTCACAATGTGACCAGCTCCCCGTTGGCTATAGTTGGTTCAGGTTTTCTTTTCGCAACTGCTTAAGTTGCGTAAATAACTACGAGGATCTTTCTTCTATTTAATCTTTCAGCCGCAGTTCAACTGATTTGCTTCATATATCAATATTCATTCAACATAAGTATAGTTACTTAGTGAATAACCTCCTTCAGGCGTTTGGCATATCGGAGGATAGAGCGGTTTCCAATTGAGTGTCGTAAAACCAAAACCAAAGTAATTACTCTGGCCAATCGCAACAAATGTAAACAACACAACGAGGCAATCAGAATTCGAAGCAAATACATGCAACTTGCGCCAAGCGCGGGAAAACGCGTGCGGCGAAAGTACAATTGGTTTTGGTTTGGATTCTTATTGGTTGAGAAAGTGGCACGAGTTTTGTTAACCAATCACAGAGCGTAGTAATGAAAAACCAAAGCAAACGCGAAATTACTTTTGACACTCGATTGAAAACCGCTCTAATGTCTGAGCCCGAAAGATAGTCCGAAAACTGATTGAAGCTCGATGGTACCTATAGTAAATACAAGTAGCCAGCTCCAAGCGCGGGAGAAAACCTTGCAAGCAAGTCACGATTTGCCAGTTTGCTCCTCACTGGTTGAGAAAGTTTGTGGCGCCAGTTTTGCTAACCAATCACTGAACGCGATAAGGGAAACCAAAGCAAACACTAATTACTTTTGACGCCAATTGAAAAACGCCCTATACTGATGTCGTTGGTTTAACTTGACAGAAAACGTGAAATTGTTGAAACATTTGTCATTGTACAAGTAATGTGCTACTTTATTGATTTGTCATTCGCGCGATTAACTCTCGTTGATTGGCTCTTTAAAATTCCTACATTTTTCAATGCGTCCAGACGGTGCTCCACTCTTGTGCCGAACCTCGGCTAATTGATTGATTAAGTTAGACCTGAGTCCGACAAGTTAGAGCGGCGTCTGAATCATTTTGACACGGCAGTTTTAATTTGGTGCGGCAAACATCCTTAAGTTCGACAAGGTCTGCCACATCATGCGACACTGGAGCGGCAGTTGATTCATACGTCGCTTCTCTCATGTGCCGAGACTAATGCTTAAATTCCTGATTGTACGTTTTACGACGCTTGTGACATGCTCAAAGCACCATAGCGTTACAAGTCACGCGTGAAGTTTTAACCGGGAAAAAAGGCCAAACGTGATTATTGCTTGACCTGCCCTTGCGGCCCTTTTGCCCGCCCTTTTGGTTTTCAATTCACTAGGCTTTGTGCTTTGTTTAGAGGAAATTACTGGCATAAATCTGCCTTACCTGCTGTTTTTATCCTGAGACGAGATTTAAAATTTTCAGGTAAAAATAATCTATGAAGATTTTGTTTTCTTATTGTATTGCTACCTAGCAACTAAACCAGATCAGCCTTGTGAATAAGGGGGTTAGTTTCTAAAGAAAATGTAGTGCTGCGTCGGTGGGGAGTGGAAAGGAATGTTTGGTCAGTTATAAGGTAATTTCGCCACAATCAAGAGATTGGAGTGCTGATGTTTCGAGCGTTAGCCTTCGTCAGAGCGAATCCATAGATTCGTACAGAATTTGTTTCTGCAACTGGTTGAATATTGTTTCCTTCTTTTCTGCAAGATTTAGTGAATCAGGTGCGGCAGGAACTGTACGCCGTCAAGAGAGGATGTTGACGCCGTCTGAATCATTCGTCGCTCTTATAAGTAAATCAGGTTCGCACATAAGAAGTGCGGCGTCTGGGCCGGCTTAACGTTAATGCTATGTTTGATTTCACCAGGTAGACGTGTATAGTTTCGGTGTGCTGTTGTGTGAAATGTGCTCTGGAGAGCTACCGGATCCTAAAAGGCTCCTCAGTCAGATAGGCCGAGCTACTGGTTATCTGCGAAGGCTTATTCGGCGGTGCGTTGAAAGGAACCCTGAAGCACGTCCCACTATGGGTGACGCAATACGTGAGTTGGAAGAACTCCGTAAACCAAGTGTGAATAGCCTCTTGAGAGGACTTTTTAAGAGGTGACAACAGGGAACGATGAATGGACTAACCCGCATACGTGACGTGTTAGTAACTGGAGTGGGAGATATTTTTGGAGCTGTGATCGGAACTGACTGACATATAAGCATTATACTTTGTTGGGGGCCTCAAGAGATAACAAAAATAATAATAATAACAAAGCTGAAATTCCTAAATTAATTTACAAAACGTGATGTAATTACGTAATTAAGGAGTTGAAATCAAACTCACACAAAAAAGAATTTTATTAAACGTGACCTTTAAAATTGCAGTGCAAACTCTCTACTAGACTGAACTGTCGAGCCCTTGGGCACTATAACAGTTGTAAAATTATTCATACCCAAGCAATTTTGCTCGGTCTTTTCACGTGGTATATGGTATCCCATATTCCTTAAAAACTTACTGATAATTACTGATACTAACTTCTCAAAACGTGGCTAACTATATCCTCTGAAAAATCGCTTTCTGGAAAATAAGGCAAATGAAATATTTGCAAAGATTTCCGTTTAACCCTACAAAATCATGAACTAACGCATGCTGCAGCAGTGTTTGTATAATTAGGGCCTGGAGCGCTTTTCATTAAGGAAATCCTGACCCTTTCCGTGTCAAATGAAAAGGATTTTTTCCTTCCCTGATTCGTTTCAAACTTGTAATCTCATATTTAGATAAAAAAAAAAAAAAGAACCCCTCAGGTGATGGCGCAAGAAGACAAAAAAAAAAAAATGGAAATGGGAATTTGTCAAATAGAATGGTAATTTTTGGAACGGAAAAAGTTGCGAACCTCCGAAGATTGTCCGTTTGTTTCTGAAATTTTCCGTGTGTTCCGCGTGTCCATTTGCATTGCAGGCAGTTGAAATTACTGGAAAACACAAACCAATACATGTACACCATTATTACACCAGCAGGCACCAGTTGTTCAGAGGCCGGATAACCTTATCCAGTGGATAAGTCACTATCCGACAGTTTCAAACTGTGCAAATATTTCAGTATTTCCTCTTGTACAAGCGAATATGCATACTCCAACCACGGTCAAGTTCGGTAGTGTACCAAAACCTTGCGGACAACGTTTAACGTAAAGTATATTTTAGACCCTGAATGCCTTATACAGCGGATAAAGTTTTCCGGCCTTTGAACAACTGGGGCAAGATCAGGAGACAGACAGACTATCAAATTTCTTTACAAATCTTTGTTAGCCGTTGAATTAAAGATTGCCAATGTATTAGCCATGCACCATTCTAAAGACATGTACAGGCGGTTTATTTGAAAAGCAGCAGTAATGCCTTTCTTAGTAAAGGGTTTTGAAAGCCGCGATAACATATTGCAGATGTTGGCACGCGGTAGTCGCCTCAAGTCATGCACAAGCATTCTGATCTGTCTTGACATACCCTATAATACAAAATGACTTAATATCGGCTACGCTCGTCGCCCAGTTTGATAGTTTTTCCAGCTTGAATACCTATATAGTATTTGTTTTACCTTGTGAACCTTGAATATATATACAGTCAACTGTCGCCTTGTGGATACAGATACACCGTATCCGCAACTAAATTACTTTAAAATATCCGCAAGAAGTACATAGACTCATTGGGCGTAAAAAAAAAACACCCCTCGGTTAGTCTAATGGCAGCCACAGAGATTCAAAGTTTGGTCGCAAGCGAGCAGTGCATACTGATTTTCGCTCATAAAATTTCTATGCGGCAACTGAAATGGCTATAAAAAATCCGCTTTTGCGAGTTACGTGTGAATTAATTTAGAGGAATTTTCTCAGCAGAGCTCCTCCAAAAAAAAGAAAATTCTTAGGACTGAGACAATCTTAGGAAAAACTACGGTTTAGAAAAATGCCGATCGTGCGCATAGATTTCAATTCCCTTAAGGAAAACTTTGCCTAGGCCTTGAGAGTAGAAAACCCTCACTCCCCCTCACCCGTCCGTTTGCCACTTTCAGCGGCAGAACAAAGGAAGAGGGAGGACTGAGTTATTGATGCATCACTGAAGCGGTGGAATTTGTAGGTCGACAAAAAGTTTTTTAACAGTTTTATCTAAGATTGTGGGTATGATTCTATCGAAGAGCTACTGTTCGTTTTATTCGCTCCGGAAGTTTGTTCTGTAGAAAGGTGACGCTCATGAGATAATTATACCTCTCTGGTACAATTAAAGCACCACTCCGTTCTTTAGGACTTGATTTAAATGCTGTAACAAGTGGAAACCTTGCGGTTGTGTTTCGCAATCCCGGCTCACGAGCATCGCGACTCTCATTTCCTAGACCTCGTCCATGTGGTCTCTCGGCTACTGTTGTCGTCTTCCCTTCTTAAACCAAGCGTCTGCTTTAATGCATGTACTGAGCTGCTAATGCCATCTTTCTCTGCGTAAACCACTAAGTTGTTCCCTTCTTTTTCAACGATCGCAGGATTATTAGTCTCGACAAAGCGAATGGCGTCGCGAATACGTCTTTCACTGGCTTCATTTGGGAGTTCAACTACCTCACGTCTTATCTTCGGATGAAATTTCTGGTAGAGGTCAATGAATGCTTCACAACCTTCTTGGAAGCGGTTTTGGCCTGTTGACATTGTTCTGGAAGAAATGCATACTTCAGACGCATTTTCATCGCAAACAATCTTCACAGCAAACTTCCCTTCTATTTCTTGGAGGTCCCTTTTGTAGACCTGTTTCAGTAATTTCATGAAGTGCGGTTGAACTTCGGAGGTGCTGGCTTCATTCCCTCCTTTCAGCTTAATGAGGTGCTGGAGAAGTTTGATTGCAGCTTCAATCTGGCTGAACTTTCCAGACAGAATGAGCTTCTTGGATCCCTCGCGACATACAAATACTCCCGTGTTTTCCCTAAGAATTTCCAGCAATTTTGGAGATTCTTGAGGTGGCATGTGGAATTCATCAATGCTCACGCGTGCCTCAACTTGCTGAAAAACCTACAAAAATGATATATGGAATAACGTGAAACTAGTGAAGAGGGAGGAAGACGGCTATTTTTCGAAGGGTCATATTCACAAGTTTGCTTTATGTCGAATATGAACTGCATGTTTACCTAGCATTCAGTAGCGCATGCAAGAGCAAAAACAAAACAAAAACAAGAAAAAACTTATCTTGCACTGTTAACAAGCATCGACACACAGATCCAAACATAATGAAGTGGCCAAAATGTAACGATGGGGATGAACCATCACGAAGAAGTCTTCTTCGTGTTTTATCTGTGTTTTATTTTCAGTTTTATCCGCAGAAGCGAAAAACTTACAGTTCTAGCTCCGTTTCGTTGATTGCGATTGTTCTTAATTGTATATTGTGTACCCTCCTGCAACTGTAATTTTCAGATTGTCTTACCTTGAGGGAGTTAAGTCGCAATTGGGACGAAGGTTATCTTCCTTCGGCTCCTGCCACACCACCCAATCCCTCTTACTTTCGATTTACGTATTTGCTATTAGTTAATGTTTAATTCTCTTGTTATCTCTTATTATCATTGTAATTGCTAGGTCGAAAGCAAACGCACGGTGATGTCACCTCAGCAATGAAAAAAAAAATCTACATATAGTCCATTGTCTTCTTTATATTACCTCAGGGGACTCTTTTGGAATGAACCTGTCAAGTTTTAATTCTGATCCTTCAAGCGTTTGAGAATGTCCCAGGACTCTCTCTGCGACTACGTGAGGAACAAGAAAAGACAGCAATAAAAGAAATTAATCAATCTTTGTCATATGTTACCAGATTTTTAAGCTAATTACACTGGTCCGCAAATAGCGAAAGCTAATCGAGGCGGGCAGTGAAAGAGAAAAAGAATTATACAGTACATTAAAGAGACATACACACTAGAAGAAATAGCAGTACAATAAAAGAGATCGACAGTAATTACATTTTATAAAGTAAATAAACGCATATATATGTCTAGGATTATACATCAGCAGCTTTGAGAAAAGTAGCTATTCACTATTAATATTGAGATAGTTTGGAAATCACAGTAGACGTGTCAACATAGTTGCCTTTTAAGTAGAACATCGTGCAGTGTTCAGTCTTGAAATCATGTTTTAAAGTTTTCGAATATCAGGTGGAATACTGTAATGTTCCATATTGTCAGAATTCGGGTATCTGGGCATTGTACTGGACAAGGCCTTGACCTTCAGCTATCTTATCAGTAAGGCAGGGAAACGTCTAGGCATGCTGAGTCAAGTCAGAAACGCCATATTCATATTATCATGCACACTGCAAACGTCATATACAAGTCCTTCATTTTACCGGTCCTCGACTTTTTCGACCAAGTCTAGGGCAGTTGTGGTAGGGTTAATGCAGATCATTCAGAGAGGCTTCAGAGGCGTGCCGTCCGTATAATTATGCGAACATCGAAGCAATCAAATACCTTCGCTATGATACTCTTGAGTTATGGCGCGAGAAGCACGTGTTGAAATAGGTAAAGCATTGCCTTCAGGGGCGTGTTCCTCAATTTTTTAATAGGTATTTCACTTTCAACAGAGATATTGTAGCTAGAACGACAAGGCAAAGCCATCATCTATACTAGGGACATCATCTGTCCCTGGTGTTAAGCTGGAGTGCAGTAAGGAGTGGTTTATTATCACGGCCAGTGTATTGTAATATATATATATTTAGCAAAGCCTAAAATAGAGCTCCACAATTCTTCTTTGACAGCATTTATATACATGCAAGTTCCTCATCCTTTCTGGAGTTTATTATCTATACCTTAAGTGCATATTAACCAAACTGTTTACGCGTTAGCAGAAAATTTTTTGAACCATATGCTCTTGTTGACCGTGCGAGATCACAGTGCTGATTTCCAATGACGTTCGAGAATATGAAATACTTGTGGATGAAAAAATTAAGCTCTCCACAAATATTTGTTAATGTATCTGTGTAAAGCTTGAAATGCATACGATAAGGAAAATTTATCTATTGTTGCCGGAAAGATCCCAATCTCGTCCCCAGAGCCCGTGCGCGTTTGAAAAAGGAACGCATCCTACAAGGTTACTTGTGCCCAGATTGTTCGTGTACACGCGAGAACTTAAATTTCATAAACGAATATGGCGCTTGAAAGGGCAAATTTCAGTTATCCTTCCTTTCTACTAGAGATTTGGATAAAACTGGCAGTGTTTAGACGTTTCCTGTATTAGGATGGTGGATAAAAATAGCAAGGATCGTTTTAAGCGCTAGAAAACTTCGCAGAAATTTTTAAGTTTGGAAACGATCAATTTTTCCTTCGCCTCATCTTATTTTTCCTGCGTGACTGCGTGCAAATGTTCCGTTCTAACAGCAGATTTGTTGGGTTGAAGGAAAATACTTAGTGTGATAAATGTTAAAAGTAGAGGGGGTTTTGCTGTGTTGGTGGAAGGCGAAAGGTCCGATTGCTCTGTCAATAGGTAAGATACTGTATTAACTTCAAATCTTCAGTTATGTATGCATAAACACCTTTAAACTGTTTGGTTTTTTTTTTCTCTGAAGAGGCAGCAATTTCCTAAAAGAAACTTTTAATATTTAATAAAAATAATATTAATTTGCAATTGAAGAAGTCATTAGAATGATAAACACTACATAGCTGCAGCTTCATCACTCCAGCTTAAGGATAGCACCTCATCTGAGAAGTCCCATTCAGTTTATACACAGCAAACATACCTATCATGTATCATTTAATAACCATTTTGTAAAAATTATTCCTTACTTTACTTTTCATGATCCTGTTTTTCCGAGAAAAAAAAAAGAAGGTACAACAGTGCTCAGAGAGAGTTGAGTGTGCATATAATAGTCCTCTTCTGAATTCACAAAATGATGTACAGTTAACTCTCTCATAATGACCGCTTCTTGTAAGCGACCACCTCCTGTAAGCGACCACTTCGTAAACAACCGTTTTGTTTCTTAGTTAAATACTGTTTCAAGAGCTCTCTCGTAGGCGACCACCACTCAAATTTCGTAAGGGACAGCGACCACTCTTTTGGCCAGAAATTACACATAGTATTACACATATTCTGGCTTGATGCATTTGTTGGAGTCTGAGTCATAACAGATGCAGTGGCTTCTTCTTCCTCATCATCCTCCTCATCATTTAGATCATATCTTCTGCAATGAGAAGACCATGGATAAAGTCCATGCTTCCGACTCCCCATCGCATGCTTTGGATGCACAGCTTTCTTACCATGGGCTCATCCAGCGTTGATATAAAATACTGAAATGAAAAGTCATGCCAGAAATCAAAATGGGAGAAAAAATGAACTGAATCACATACTGTGTATTGCAGTTTTTCTAGACGTGGTCCCTTTATCTGTTCACAAATAGTTCAGCATGGAAGGCATTAAAATCCCTGAAAATGTGATATATTTCCTACCAGTAAGACAATTAGAGAGAAAGGTTTATTTTGCAAGGTTAAATTCTTGTTATCATTCACCCAAGTAAAAAAATAAAACAGCCATAAACATATAGTAAAAGAGTAGAAACTCTGTAGATGCGTGACAATTGAATACAAAATATATGAAAATAAACGTTAAAACGTTAATGAAGTGTCAACGTAGGGCTGAGCCCTTCATCAGTGTACCGAAAAAGGCGCGCTGCGCCATACAAAAAACCTAACCGTTAACGTAGTGCGCACGTAAAAGAATTCTCATAAATTACATTTAAACCGTAACTGTAAAGCGCATGAACGCGCACGTGGAATGCGGGCGCAAGAACTAAAAGAAACTAAAAGAAATTAAAAGAAATTAAAAGAAATTAAAATTAATGTTAAGTCGGCTTGGCCTAAGTGTGCCAAGCGTGAAGATAAGCTTCATTTCCTGCCGCTTTTGATGGAGGTTGTTCCCCGTGCACTGCTTGACGCCGCAGACCATGATATCGTCTATCGAGTGGGAGGTGGAGTTAAAGTGTTCCGCTACGGGAAGCCCAGGAGTTCGATTGCGAATACTGCGCAGGTGCTCACTGAAGCGTTCCCGTATGCGCCTTCCAGTCTCTCCGATGTACATGCTGGTACAACGGCGGCAAGTGATACAGTACACAACATTCTCAGACTGACAGTTGAAACAGTCGCGGATGGTGTGTGCGCTTTTGGGTCCATGAAGAACAGTCTGAGATGTTATGTACTGGCATGTCTGACAACGGGGACGACGGCAGGGAATGGATCCAGCAGAGGGCGTTGTAGGGCCATCAGTGGAATGCACGAGAATATCTCTGAGATTTCTGTCACGACGATATGAGACGAGGGGCGGCTCAGGGAAGATTCCACATGTTTCAGGATCCGTTGACAAGATGTTAAAATTGTCCAACAAGATCTTTCTGATTCCAGTGTTGAAAGGATGGTAGGTCAATACTAGAGGCACTCTGCTGTCAGTAGTTTCGCCAAGGCGTGTTGGGTTTAGAGCTGCGTCCCGCGAGATGGTCGCGAGCCTCTGTAGATCGTCGTTCAGGCGCTGCTCCGGATAGCCCCGTTTTGAGAAAAAGCTTCTCATTTCCTCCGCTTTGTTATTGAAGTCGTCGTCATTAGAACAGATCCGTCGGAGACGGAGAAACTGGCGGTAAGGGATTGCCTGTTTGCAATGGTGTGGGTGGAATGATGTGTGGTGGAGATAGTTATGTGTGTCTGTCTCCTTGTAGTATACTGACGTTTGTATCCCACTGCTGTTAATAGACAACTTGATGTCAAGGAACGGCAGCTCCAGTTCACTAATGGTAAATGGGAACTGGAGAGCTGGATGAAAATTACAGACGCAATCGATGAACTGCTCCAACTCCAGGCGAGTGCACTGAGCAACCCCAACTACGTCATCGATCAATGTAGCGCTTGTGTAACTGGGGAAGAAAGCCAGTGTAGTTTGCATAGATCTGTTCTTCGACGAACCCGACAAATAGACAAGCATAATTTGGACCCATCTTGGTACCCATGGTCACTCCACCAGTCTGACGATAGTGTTGGCCATTAAAAGAGAATGCGTTGAGAGTCAGCACAAGCTCAGCCAGACGGGTCAGTGTGTGCGTCGGTGATTCCTTGCTAAGCACCGAGGTCTCAGCAAGGGTCTTACATTTGTTCCTGTGAACAATACGACCGATGAATACGAGGTTAGAGCAGACCGTGAGAGGTACTTCCGCCGTCTGCGCCTCCAAGCCCATTTCCATGACAGGGAGGAAGTAAACCAAGAGCCCGATGCTGATGATCCATTCATTAAGTTTAATAAGAAGATCTCAACATGGACCCCCCTTAATGGAAAATTCTCTGCGCTGGATCACTACATTGATCGCTGCCGCCGTGGTATTTCCTCACAAAATTACACGAGGCGTACCAACATAACTAATTTATCACAAGAAGAACAGCAAGCCATACGAGAACTAAGAGGACGCAGTGACATAATAGTTAAACCTGCAGATAAAGGGGGTGCAGTGGTTGTCCGGTCGCGCGACTTGTACATTCAGGAAGCCAATCGCCAACTATCTGATGATCGATTTTATCAACGTCTTGAAGCAGATCGAACACATGATTATCAAAAAATCGTTAAGGACACCCTGAAGGACATGGTCGCCACTTGTGAGCTACCACCGACGGCTCAACACCTTGTGGTCACAACCCCACGTACTTCGCGATTTTACATGTTACCTAAAATCCACAAGCCGGGTAACCCTGGGCGTCCAATTGTTTCTGCATGCAGTTGTCCTACAGAGCACCTTTCAGCGTACCTTGACGAGGTAATGGCTCCATTTGTCAGAAACCTTCCTACTTATATCAAGGATACCAATCACGCTCTTTGTGTTTTTGATTCGTTCAGTTTTGATGATATGGACGCTCGTTCTCGTTTTCTGTTCACCATGGACATTAAGTCCCTATATACTGTCATCCCTAATGATGGTGGACTTGAAGCTCTCGCTTATTTCCTGGACCAACGGGCCAACAAGAAACCACCGACGCACACACTGACCCGTCTGGCTGAGCTTGTGCTGACTCTCAACGCATTCTCTTTTAATGGCCAACACTATCGTCAGACTGGTGGAGTGGCCATGGGTACCAAGATGGGTCCAAACTATGCTTGTCTATTTGTCGGGTTCGTCGAAGAACAGATCTATGCAAACTACACTGGCTTTCTTGCCCAGTTACACAAGCGCTACATTGATGACGTAGGTGGGGTTGCTCAGTGCACTCGCCTGGGGTTGGAGCAGTTCATCGATTACGTCTGTAATTTTCATCCATGGCCAGCTCTCCAGTTCCCATTTACCATTAGTGAACTGGAGCTGCCGTTCCTTGACATCAAGTTGTCTATTAACAGCAGCGGGATACAAACGTCGGTATACTACAAGGAGACAGACACACATAACTATCTCCACCACACATCATTCCACCCACACCATTGCAAACAGGCAATCCCTTACCGCCAGTTTCTCCGTCTCCGACGGATCTGTTCTAATGACGACGACTTCAATAACAAAGCGGAGGAAATGAGAAGCTTTTTCTCAAAACGGGGCTATCCGGAGCAGCGCCTGAACGACGATCTACAGAGGCTCGCGACCATCTCGCGGGACGCAGCTCTAAACCCAACACGCCTTGGCGAAACTACTGACAGCAGAGTGCCTCTAGTATTGACCTACCATCCTTTCAACACTGGAATCAGAAAGATCTTGTTGGACAATTTTAACATCTTGTCAACGGATCCTGAAACATGTGGAATCTTCCCTGAGCCGCCCCTCGTCTCATATCGTCGTGACAGAAATCTCAGAGATATTCTCGTGCATTCCACTGATGGCCCTACAACGCCCTCTGCTGGATCCATTCCCTGCCGTCGTCCTCGTTGTCAGACATGCCAGTACATAACATCTCAGACTGTTCTTCATGGACCCAAAAGCGCACACACCATCCGCGACTGTTTCAACTGTCAGTCTGAGAATGTTGTGTACTGTATCACTTGCCGCCGTTGTACCAGCATGTACATCGGAGAGACTGGAAGGCGCATACGGGAACGCTTCAGTGAGCACCTGCGCAGTATTCGCAATCGAACTCCTGGGCTTCCCGTAGCGGAACACTTTAACTCCACCTCCCACTCGATAGCCGATATCATGGTCTGTGGCGTCAAGCAGTGCACGGGGAACAACCTCCATCGAAAGCGGCAGGAAATGAAGCTTATCTTCACGCTTGGCACACTTAGGCCAAGCGGACTTAACATTAATTTTAATTTCTTTTAATTTCTTTTAGTTTCTTTGAGTTTCTTGTATTTATTTTTATATTTATTTTTATTTCTTCTTCTTGCGCCCGCATTCCACGTGCGCGTGCACGCGCTTTACAGTAGCGGTTTAAATGTAATTTATGAGGATTCTTTTACGTGCGCACTACGTTAGGGTTAAGTTTTTTGTATGGCGCAGCGCGCCTTTTTCGGTAAACTGATGAAGGGCTCAGCCCGAAACGTTTGTACTAATGTACTCAGTTGACACTTTATTAACGTTTTAACAGCCATAAACATAACAGGGAAGAAGATGGTATGTGCTGTCCAGGGATAAACTTATCTGAGCCTTTCAGCATATGTAAGCACAGTCTTCTTAATCTTCACATCATTGTTTTCTTTCACCCTCTCTTCCTCTTCACTAGGCCAATGCGAAGCAACATTGTATGGCTGATTTGCCCTCTGAATAGGGTGGAGAGCTTGAGCAGAATTACTTGTACCAGGCTAAGGTGGACAAACAAGACAACTTCAACTATATTGTTTATCACAGAAATATTATTCCCCATAGAAGCTTACACCTATTTCGAAACTGGGTGTCTCCCGGAAAATTCCAAAAAAAACCCCAATAAATTATTTCTTTTTTCCTTTGATCCCCATTTTGCTGCCCAATGTAAGTAGGGCAACCAAGAATACAGAGCTGTCACAAATAATTTGCATAATACACAAGTGTCACAAATTTGTTGTCACAAATGCATAATACATAAGTATCAGTGTCAATTTCGATCGAAACACGATAATTTATTGGTATGAAGTAACAAATAAATAGTGTCTAGCCATCCGAAAAAAAAGCATTATACACTAACAACGCAGCAAACATACCTTATTTCTGCAAGGTTTCGCTGACGAACCACACGTGCATCTGGAGCCGCATTGAATATCTTCGCCCTTGCAAGGCCGGCCAACCACGATTAGATCCACTCGTTCTTGTCGTGAAACATGTGCTCTTACATGAGCAAAAAATTCTACTTTCCTATAAATTGAAGAGGTTGTTGATTCCAATTTATCCACAATAACGAAAACAAATTCCCCACCTTCGCAAATCGAAATCGAAATTTCGTAAAGAAAGTTACCACAATTTGTAAAGTCTTCATTGAAGACTCTCTACTGACTTCAGCGTCCATTACAAAGAATACCACACAAACACAGAGGTAATATGGCACGGAAAAAAAATACGAACTCCAAAAGTGCAAAATGGCTATGTCATGGCTTCAAAGTGTATTAACGAATATTAGCCGAGAACAAATCAATGAACCAAATTCAAGATGGCGGACCGATGAAAACTTTGGGACTAAATCTAAAATTCCTTTAAGTACTTTAGCTCCTCTCCTATCTAAAGAAATGAGCGAGTTTGTATTATAGTCAAACATTCAGAAGTTTACCTGACGATCAATATTCTTTTGATAAGGGTGGAAAATGACAAAACTTGATTTCTCAATGTTTTAAGATCATTTAGTTGCAGTTAGCCAATTGCGTAAACCAGATAAGTATCGTCAGCCAATAGACAGAACCTTGAAGAACACCACAAAGAGCTTTTTCAGGTTTAAAAATATTATACCCAACTTGAGTTGTTTGAACTCGTCCAGATAAATAAAAGGAGAACCACTTACTGTGACTGATCCTGCTAAGGGGCGGACCATTAGAAATCATGAGAGGGGGGGGGGGGGGGGGGTAAAATTTTTCAGTGGATGAATTTTTTTTAGTCCAATTTGTCTGCATGTTTTTTTTCGACGTGGAAGCTCTGCACGATTTTTTTTTTGGACAGAACTTCTCTTAATCTTAAAGGTATACAAAGCTCTGCACAGTTTAATTACTGTACCGCTCAAGGAGACACTCTCTTGGAGTCTCGATTTTCGCGATTATCGAGAAAGAAATGACGGAGCTACTAAATGTATCACACCTCTTGACTCGAGGCGTCTTTTGTTCACTTCAAGTCAAGGAAACTCTGCTTGGTCGTGTTGGTCGATACCATTCCTTTAATTACAGTTGAACTCAAAAGCGAAAAGCCTGAGAAGTTCGAAGGCAATATAGTACGCATATTCAGTTTTGTTTTTTCGGTGGAAGATAAAAACGTCTTGGCACTTAATAAAAAGCCAGCCTTTCCTACCACAAATCTTCAAAGAGTCACCACAAATTTCCTTTAAAAAAAGGAAAATCTCTAAAAGTGTTAGATGTCGTGCAGGCCTGTCACCCCTTACTATTTCCTACTTAAAGGGGAACTCCGGAGTAAAAATGAAGTTATTTTGGATGTTTGGCCTTGGTACCATGTTTCAATTTTTGATAATTTTATTTACTAATAGTTTCTTACAGCTCAGATATTTTACCTGAAAGACGACCAAAAAATGCGAATGGAACGCCGCCATCTTGGAGAAAATGGGCCGCGTTACAGTGGTCAACAGTAAGTTATGACGTAGAATCGTCAAAGCATTTTCGCGGGTTTATGGAAATCTATAAACACGCAGCTAGAACTGTCTAAAAAATCGTTTTGCTCTCGCTATTTCGAATTTCGCCCTTTGACAAGCTAATCGATTTCAACTAAGATGGTGAGCTGTTGTGTACCTGGTTGTAAGAATCGTTCAGAGAATACAAAGAAGGCCGGAGACAAGGTCACTTACCCCAGTATCCCACTGGACCACCGTACGAATGCATGGCTGGAACGAATAAGGCGGAAAATATGCCTCCCCTCGAACACAGCTATGTTTGCAGCGACCATTTCGAGACGAGCTGTTTAGTTACCGACCTCCGGTAACAGTTAATGGGGGAAAAGCCAAAGGTAGACTTGACGGACGATGCTATACCGTCCCGGTTTTCTTATGGCCCGCAAACGAAGAGGCCACGATTATCGAGGAACGTCGCCTTGAACGTGAACGCCATCAAGAAGTGAGCGCTTTACTCTTTCAGCCTTTGCTATATTTACTTTGATTTCACTTTATATACCTGTCGAATTTAGATAGTATTTACAATTCCGATTTACAGGCGAACGTTTCCATCGCGCGCGGGAATCAGTCCGATATAATATTTATTTGTTTACAAAAATATCGTACGACCTCAAAGCAAATCGTAGCCTGCGAAAACAGCCGTCGCTCATTGCAACCGCTTGTCGCGTTTGCCAGGAGAAAACATCACTGACGTTGTAATCATTCTCTAGTCTAAGTGTACTTATTCCTTGCAGCTATTACTGATATTAACTAAAATAAAATATTGAGTATTTAACTGATTACAATTGTAGTTTACTCTCGTTCGTAACGAAATGACATTGCATTTTTAATGTCGATACTTCAATTTCACTTAGCATTAGAGGTGGTGGTTTTGAACACCAAACTTCTCAAGGATCTGTCATAGCAACATGAAAATTAGTACCAAATCTTTTTATATCAGATGAACTGAGCATGTACTAATATCTTTCATTTTCAAAACGTTTCGGTGTTTGATCATTCATCCACATAACGGAAGCCTTCAAATGCAAACTCTTCCTATGGCCCAGGTGGAGGATAGAACCTCCTAATACACATAACCGCACAGGATGGCAGGACAACCCTAATTTCTTTTCCTAAACTTCCCCAGCACCATCTGGCCAACTGCCTGTAAGCAATGTGTCTGAAAGGTTTGTGTTCTGGCCCTTCATAAGGATCTTTATTTTGCTGTTTATACTGAAACCACGCTGTCTGCAGAACCCATCTATTACTACATACTGGATGAAACCCGGGGTGCTGGGTAATGCATGTGGGTTCTTCATTGCATTCGCCACAAGTAACAGCCTCAGTCAGTTTGCTTTTTACTTGCTCGATTTATTGGCAACATTTGCAAGCCTCCACTCTTCCCATTATCTGGTAATTCTCACATGCACACCACATAAGCTCTGAAATATCATTTTCACTACATAACTTATGTAAACAACATACGAGCGATTTATATTGAATTCAAGAGAAACGTAATGACATTGAATTGAAATAACAACGTAACATAGCAACTATTGCAAAACAAGTCTTCTTCTATTTTTAAACTATTCCACAGGAGCAAAGTCCGAATTGATGCCCTGACTGAGTAAGAAAATCCTGATCGTATGCTAGAGACTTATAAATTTATATTTTCCTTTGTGCTGGTGGAAGTTTTAAAATAAACAGAACTACACCGGCCTGTAAAGCGGTGAAATCGATAGAACATCCAAGCGGCTAGAAAAGCTTGTACAGCCTCACGAACGAATTTCCCTATAAACAGATTGCAAACAAATTTATGCCGCGTGTTTGCTATTTTGTGAAGTCGAACTGAATTTGGATCGATGACGCTCAGAAAAGAAAATGCGTAAACAAAGATGATTGAATGCCACAGTTGTGTTAATACAACTTTATTTCTGTCCTGAATCGGCAAGTCAATGCCTGTGGAGATATTACAATAAACCAAGAGCCTACACACTACATACCAGTATGAATTTTGCAGTCGAGGGTTTGCTTCTTTGTTGCTTCCCATCGACTCATCGCCTGAACCGCCTTCAGGGTTGTTGTTCGCATCTTCCGAGTGAGGCTTTATGGAAAAGCTTGTTCCTCGTCGAAATTATCAGAGTCCGACCCAGAAACAGACATTACAGCAGCGATTTTGGAAGGATAAACTGTAAATCTTTGCGATGGAAAATACTGTACACAACTGGAAGACGCGCAAATATCGAATTACGTTTGACGATCTGACGTCACAAAATGGTACGCTGACCAACCTCTGAGCATGCAATCTATTTTCAAGATGGCGGCGCTCTATTTGCATTTTTTGGTCGTCTTTCAGGTTAATTATCTGAGCTGCAAGAAACTGTTCGTAAATACAATTATCAAAAATTGAAACATGGTTCCAAGGCCAAACATCCGAAATAACTTCATTTTTACCCCGGAGTTCCCCTTTAAAAGAAAGATTGTCGAAGGTTTGCTATAGTAAAATTGTTTTATATTTCTTCTACATTTGAAATCCATAAATGAGCAGGAATTAGTTTCCATTGTAACTTCTAAAAACATTGATACATGTAAAATGTGTTAAAATGATAGAAGAGCAGGTTATATTCTTGAAATGTGCAATTATAGAGCTACTTGACGTTGTCTTTTGATATTGTACTTTGATTCAGTTTACTTGCAGGAATTTTTTTTGGATGGTGAACTGCTTGAAGGAATTTTTGTTTTGGCAATTTTCCTTTGCAGGAATTTTTTTGGGAATTGTCACCCCCCTCCCGTGATTTCTAATGGTCCGCCCCTAAAACCATACTGTTCCAAGTTATGCAATATTAAAAGGGAATGCTCAACATTGTCGAACGCCTTTTTTGAGTCAATGAGCGAAGAACCTTCAAAGGTTTCAGTAACCGTGTGGAAGATCGCTAATCCAAAGTCTACTGCGAAGAGAGAGGTGGGGGATTACATAGCAAATGCCTTTCAACAACACCCCCCCCCCCCCCCCCGCACCCTCACTCGTCGTCGAAGTTGTGACGCTAATTATTAGTCTCGCATTAGTACGCCTAGTGCACACCGGCAACATAAGGACATAACGACATAAAGAAAAAAAAAAAACATTGTCATTGTGCTTATGTCACTATGTTTCTTCTACGTCTATGTGTTATGTTGTTCAAACTTGTGACATATAACACATCGGATCGACATGTAAAATTTTCATTTACATTTACGTGAATGTAATAAAATAACACCTTTTTAGCTAAAGAATCTGAACAGATGCTTAACCGGCAAAAATTTGCCTTCAAAAAGGCAATAAAGGTATCCGGAAATTGCTAAGTGTTCTCATTGCATGCCGCTGATAAGACAAGTTCTGTTCTGGCGGACTGTATTATCCACTTCGATCATTATGAAGCCGGAAGTACGCTTTGGCTAAAACCTAACCTAACAATGAAATTATCCGCAGTAAAATTGGTCCTGATAACAGAAAACACACAATGAGATCAACAGACAAACCTTCACTGCTTTCAAAAGTGATAACAGCCGTCCCTTTCTCGGGGATGTGTACGTGATCAATCTCTCCGCCGCCATTCTTTTGCCGCTGAAAATGAATAACAATGCTATCGGCTGCAGTGTCTGGTGGAATATTCTGAACTACTACACTCCGTTCGGCTTGGTCTTTGGTAAGAACCTTCGTTTTGGGACCATACGACACAATCTTGTCTGACAAGCTGGTCATTTTTGAGAAAAACATCCTGAAAATGGATGAGGCTCCCAAATTACACTGCAAAAGCGATGGCGACAGCTGTTACTTCTGAGAAAAACAAAGGCGCAAGACTGGAACCAAATCACGGGTTGCCACGGAACTGAGCTTTCATTCCTCTCTTCAATTTCTGTGCGCTTTGCTACGGCCCCGTGGTTTTGAAAATTCGTGAAAAATATTCATGTTAGTTTCATAGTTATTTTCATAGTAAGGACTATACAGGAAGAGACTTTGCGTTAGTAAAATTTCTATTTTCGTGTACTCTTAACCCGGGGGGGAGGGGTACTCCTCGGAATTCTTGGAGGGGGTGTGCCGCCCGGGTCTTCAAATCCCGACCCTATTTCAGACCTAAACATGCCATTTTCCACACCCGTTTTCAGACCTGACCTCTAAAATTCATATCCGTTTTCAGACCTGATAATTATGCATCAGTGCTGAACGGAAGTTGACGCAAGGATTAAAAGTAAGCTGGAATGACATAGTTTATCTATTTCTTTTTCTCGCTATCAGTTAGTCGTTCCAGTTACGTACTGAGAAGAAAAATATGTTTGTAAGCTTTCGTAAATGTTCCCGGCCCCAAAAACCCGACCCGATTTCAGACCGTAATTGTCAAAATCTATACCCGTTTTCAGACCAAAACGGCTCAAAAACCATACCCTTTGGGGCGGCACATACCTATATACATTATATAGGGGAGTACCCCCCCCCGGGACTCTTAACAACCGAGGATTCCCGGAAAAGGTCACGTCATTTCCTCTTGTAATTTCGTCTCCTGGGAGAACCAGTTAATGGCATCTCATTTCACATCAGGCTTGCACTACTATGGCTGGCAAAGGCTGTGACACCGAAAGAATTGCGGCTGGTTCAGTGGTTCTTCGAACATTCGATGAGATTTGTGACATCAACCCGACAAGTTTTTCCCGAAGTATACATGTAACGGGCTTCCAAGCGTCAACAACACCCGAAGATCTAATTATTCATTTCCACCGTAGGAAGAATGGCGGTGGTGATATCGAAAGCATTGCAGTCAGTGAAAGAGGAATCGCAGTTATAACTTTCGATAAACCTGAAGGTGAGATAGGTTATTATGTTCAGTTTCTGGCAAATTGACGCAGATGTTATAAAACGTGGCTTTCATTGTAGGAAATGACGGCCTAAATGTTGATTTAAATATTTAATTTCAACGGGCCTCGCAGATCGTTTTTCGGTTTCGCTTTCGAAACGTGATGAACGCTTTCGTTGTTACAGACTTTGTTAACCAATATACATATTAAGGTTACATCTACAAAAACAATTAATGCACTATTTAATGTCATGCAGTGGATATCAAGGCTATGAAGTCTGAGCTTTCAGCACGTTGTTAACAGCGGTCTGAGCACACATAAATAATAACACAGTTTTCAAGCATCAGACCAAGTGGATGAAATCCATGAACGAAGATTTGTGTGATTTTATCGATTGCCATCGATTTCCAATAACAGTCGATAGCTTTATTGGTGTCGATTGGTTGCACATTTTTCGTGCTTCAAATTGTTCAAACTAGCTAACGAGTACAGACCAAATATCACATCTTTTATACCTGCCAACTTTTTATGAGTCAAACGCGTGAGATTTTTGTCTCGTCATGACCGGGATTTCCGAAAACGTCCGAGCCCCCTTTGAAGATTTCCGACGATTTTCCGAATACTTCCGAACGTTACCGAAAATTCCGACTATATTCCGGCGACCTTTGAACACTTACGATTCGAACGGATGGTAGACATTTGAAAGCTTTTGTGATTGTTATAAGGAGCAAAGATATAATACATAACAAATCTGAGATAAAATGAATTTTTTTAGAAAAACTCGTCCGGATTTGTGATTCAGTCGTGAGAAATTGCCCTTGATGCGTGAGATCGCTGTCTTTAGTCAGCAAGCGTGAGACTCACGCATAATGCATGAGAGTTGGCAGGTATAATCATGCACGTATAAATTGTCTATTGATTCAACGGCTCTGCGAAGAATGCGAGTTGTAGAGTTGCGAGTTGCAGTTGCGAGTTGCGAGTTACAAACAGACAAAATAAAGATATTTCTAATCCTAGTCAAGGCAAGATAATAAGTGAGGGATCGCAAAGAATTCAAAAAGAACATTTCGGGAAAAATAAACAATAACCCCTGGGTGGGCACTCTTTTAATATCTGCCTAGCTACACCCGGAGGGTTACATGTTTGGGTAAAACAAAGTGTTAGTGACCTATGCCATTGCTTTATAAAGCTCAGACAATGGTAAAAAATGGAAGAATCCGGAGGCAAAGTTGCAATATTTTGTAAAAAATAAAATGGCTCTTTCATCAGTGTTACAGATAGAGAGGGTCAGAGAAAAGAGACTTGCTGTGTATTATTGGCCCTTTTAGGCACTGCCTGCCTTTGTCTAAGAAAAACCGTCTTCTTCCTGGCCAGGCCTCAATGCTATATCGATGATTTGGCACTGCATTTCTCGGGCGAGACATGCTTGAATCTCGTTCCTACGCTTGTCATTCCAACACAGTAAAAATGTGTTGGTAGACTTAGCTAATTACTCGGACCGTAAGGCGGACCGAGTTAAGGTTTCGGTAGCATTATCAAATTCTTTTTACGCAAGATGCCCTAAAGGGGCATACCGTGTCTAACAAGATGCCTGCTATACTGGCATTACGCGGGATGCTGGGGCTGATTCATTTATTCCAACTGTATGCTTGGCTTCGCCGATTGATAAAACTATCCTTGCTAATGGAATAGTTTGAGTCACGACGATCGCGTTACGTTGTTTCCCTTGTGTTACGCGACTCAGACTATCATCGGAAATTTGTGAAATTCCATTACGATAACGTAAGCTTCTCAATGACCTCTTTTCAGTCTCGCGTCGTGATCTAAGACTGTCAAACAAACCACGATTCCTTCGCCAGGAACTCACCAATTTCCACCGTTTTAAATGTCGAGTGCGTTTTAGAAGTTATTCTTTCGATTTACCGCTTCAAAATGTTTAGTTTTCCGTTTGAAAACGGCACACTTGAGTCCACAACATGTTAACAATATAGCAACACAAATTTAATCTAAGATTAATGAATAAATCAAATGATGCTTTGACGTCACACAAGTTGGGGTGAGTAGGTCCCTTCCCTCGCTATAGATGCGACAAGAATGGATTTTGATTGGCCTGCTTTTGTTGAAGACAATCAGAACAATACATCCCTAGTAAGAGAGGGCAGAGTTTAATGAATAAATTAATGTACCGATTTGTGGCTACCATGAAGAACAAGATGCCTGCTATACTGGCATTACGCGTGATGCTGGATCTGATTCATTTATTCCAACTGTATGCTTCGCCGATTGATAAAACTATCCTTGCTAATGGAATAGTTTGAGTCACGACGATCGCGTTACGTTGTTTCCCTTGTGTTACGCGACTCAGACTATCATCGGAAATTTGTGAAATTCCATTACGATAACGTAAGCTTCTCAATGACCTCTTTTCAGTCTCGCGTCGTGGTCTAAGACTGTCAAACAAAGCACGATTCCTTCGCCAAGAACTCACCAATTTCCACCGTTTTAAATGTCGGGTGCTTCTTAGAAGTTATTCTTTCGATTCACTGCTTCAAAATGGTGAAATTTCCGTTTGAAAACGGCACACTTGAGTCCACAACATGTTAACAATATGGCGCGACAATTTAATCCGTTTTTAGTAAATATATCAAATGATGCGTTGACGTCACACAGTTAGGGGTGAGTGGGTCTCCTCCCTCGCGATATAAGCGACAAGAATGGATTTTGATTGGCCTGCTGTTGTTGAAGACAATCAGAACAATACATCCCGAGTAGGAGAGGGGAGAGTTTAATGAATAAATTAATATACCGATTTGTAGCTACGACGAAGAAAAAAAAAGAAATCGACCCGTTTTTAGACACGGTGTGCCCCTTCAAGGCATCCCGCGTAAAAAGAAATCGACCCGTTTTTAGACACGGTATGCCTCTCAGGGCATCCCGCGTAAAAACGGGTCGATTTCTTTTTTTTCTTCGTCCTAGCCACAAATCGGTAACTTAATTTATTCATTAAACTCACCCCTCTCCTACTCGGGATGTATTGTTCTGATTGTCTTCAACAGAAGCAGGCCAATCAAAATCCATTATTGTCGCGTATATCGCGAGAGAGGGGACCCACTCACCCCTACTTTTGTGACGTCAAAGCATAATTTGATTTATTCATTAATCTTGGATTAAATTGGTGGCCCCATATTGTTGACATGTTGTGGACTCAAGTGTGCCGTTTTCAAACGGAAATTTCATCATTTTGAAACGGTAAATCGAAAGAATAACCTCTAAGAAGCACTCGACATTTAAAACGGTGGAAATTGGAGAGTTCCTGGCGAAGGAACCGTGCTTTGTTTGACAGTCCCGAGCCACAATGGTAGACAGAAAAGAGGTCATTGAGAAGCTTACGTTATCGTAATGGAATTTCCAAAATTTCCGGTTAGATCCTCAGTACCGTAACACAAGGGAAACAATGTAACGCGATCTTCGTGACTCAAAATATTCTATTAGCAATGATAGTTTTATCAATCGGCGACGCATACAGTTGAAATAAATGAATCAGCCCCAGCATCTCGCGTATATGCCAGTATAGGCATCTTGTTTCTTTTTGGGGTCGCGATGGGCCGAGAGATAAGACTTCGGGCCACGAGTTATTGTTCTCGGTCTCGTTTTTTGTACTCGGCTGGTACGAGTTACGTTTTCTGTCGTGTTATCAAATTCTTTAAATTCTCGGTCGCTTCTTTGTTTTCGGTCCGAGAGGAGTGTTTTCAACATGCGAGCCAGACGTGCGAGACATGAACAAAACATGCGAGGCATGCGAGGCATGAACAACCCCAACATAAACTGCTAACCGGGGAGCTATTTAAGCTAACGTAAGTGCTATTTAGGCTAACTGGAGTGCTCTTTAAGCTAACCGGAGTGTTTTTTAGGCTAACCTGAGTGCCTCAAGGTTAGTTTTGTTGAACCGAAAATTTGGCAACTAAATTAGTCTATGACCTCGCGGGCCATGATAGATAAAGATGTCTCACGTTTACTATAGCAAAACAATCAATGTAGAAACGGTTTCTGTCTTCAAATGAAAGGTGAATAACAAATGCTTTTCCCTGAATTTCATTTAAAAATATAACAGCAAACATTCAAAAACGTACAAGGATATAAACGTGCGCGTGATGCGTAACGTTACTCTAGATCCCGGAGGGGGGGGGGGGGGTACTCAACAGATGCTTGGGTAGGGAGGTACGGCCCGGGCCTTCAAACCCTGACACTGTTTAATACACAATTCTCCGATTTTCCTATCCCGTTTAAGACAGAATTCAAAATTTTCAGGCCCTTTCTAAGACATTTAAGCCAAAATCACACCCTGTTTAAGACCAGGGGGGAAATAAGAATACACTAGTTTCTTACTGTATTTTAATGCATTGGCAATCACAATCTGTTTAAGCCATTAGGTCATGTAGGGATACCCTGTTTAAGACAGAAAGTGATGAAATAGATACCCCGTTCAAGACAAAACACCCTATCGGGCCGCACGTCCCCGTTAAGGTCACACAACGGAGTACCTGCCCGGGTCTAGATCATACCGAAAATTACGATCCGTCATTGACACGGCGTCACATACATATTAGGACCGTACAAATGGTTTCTGTCTCTAAACGAAAGGTGAAAACGTAAGGATTAAAGCCCGGGGATTATAGAAAGCATTCGTATGATAAATGTCGTTTTCCCCTGTATTTCATTCTGACTGCAGGAAATACAATTCTATCTGGTGGTTACTTATTGCCTCACTATATCTCTGTATCTATCTATTTGGTAGCCTGCGAGCAAGCTCTCTTGGGGGTGGGGGGCGGGAGGGGGAAAGAGGATCCACCCCCAAGAGAGCTTGCTCGCAGGTTATCTATTTGGGGGAATTGGCGATGCTGGAGGTTATCACTGTTAAAAGATTGTAGGCTTTACGCACCACACAGTCAAATATGGCCCGAGTATAAGCTGGAAACAGCTTCTTGTTAAACTTATTTGGCATCTTATCTTAATTTTAATTTGGAGGATTTCGTCAATAACTGAAATGAGATCCTTCATCGCCATCACAAAATAACACAGACTTTGGTGGTACTCCTATATCTAAATGTGATGGATAAAATGCTTGTTTGAAGTTTCCAAAAGAACCCCTGGAAGTACGAGAACCCAAATTTGTGGCCTTGTGGGTTTTACTAAATTTACCCGCAAGAGGTGCCAAAAGAAAACTAGTCGGATTCGTCCAATGTTATAACTTATCTGAGATTTATAAACCAGTGGCATCGATCCCTAGCACTTCCTTTGCTCAGAAAGGTTATTCTCTGGTTGTAACTTTTGTTTATATTAAAACTGAACTCAACAAAAGATTTAAGTACCCTTTTCTCTGAAAAGTCCGTTTTTACGTCTTTGCGATCCCTAACTTTTATATAACGTTATCTTCACTAGAAATTTTCATTTTCTAGTTTTGGCAACTCGCAACTGGAACTCGCAACTCCACAACTCGCAAATTACCCAGTCCCTAAAATAAGTCATAGTTAATAAAAGGCAATGATTATGAAGCCTGGCAAACTTCTTTGTTATATGTATGATTTTGTTAGCATTTTTGGCCTTGACCGTGCACAGACACGCAGACCACAATACATTTTAAAAGCGTTGGAGCAACTGACCAATAGAAACGTTCCTGGTAAGATATTTAACTGTAGTTTAAACATTAAAACAACAAAGGATTGTGCAGTGTTGCGGCCCTTTCAACATAAATTGCAGCGCGATTGTTTTCGTGGCAAAGTTTCATAACCAGTCCCTCAATTAATTATGATCAAGTACTGTTTGTTTCAACATCCATCAGGCCTCTGGTCAGCAATATCTTTGCATCTCACTGCAATTATTATCTTTTCTTGTCTTGTTCTAGTCGCTACAACAGTTCTGCAGAAAAAACAGGTCTTTGGTGAAGATACTTTGACTGTAAAACCATATTTGCAGAGCGTACCCGAGAATGATCAACACCCTGAGGTATCTTTGCCTTCTTATATGGAAGACCTGAGATAGCAAGGACTGGAACCAGATTTCAGAACCCAGTGGTTTTCGCGAAAACATGGGTTTGGTGGGGGTGCCCATTCTCGCGGGCTCACAAACCTCGGTTCCAGCTAATGCTTATTTAAGTCATTTAAGGATTTTCTTATAACAGTTAACAGATGTTTCAAAGCATACCGAGCTCTGGGTTAAGGGGTGGGGAAGGGGCGGAGGGAAGGGGGGGGGGGGGGGTTGGGTGGTAGGGTACTCCATCACTCCCAAATACCTTGTATGTGCCCAAACTTTGAAATTTTTTACCCAGACATGTACCTCGGTTGCCTCTTTGAATACCGGCTACAGGTCTGACTTTGTGTATTTTATAGTCCTAAAGGGAAACGGCTGAAAACGTGGTGGCGAAGGAGGGGAAAAACTAAATTTCAACGACCCATATGTCTTTTCGATGAACTAAAAAGCTGCACCACATCTTTGTGATAAACCGACGTCATTTTTGGTAAATCTCCTAGCATCAGTGTTTAACTTCTCCTTTCCTTCTCATCAGTTTCACCAAGGAAACGAAATGAAAATCAAAATAGGAAAAAAAGTTTTAATTCCGTCTCAGTGTGGAGTGCTAAACACAATCGTTTGGAACTCAGGAATAGCCGCATAACTAAGGCATACGTGTAAAGATAGCTATGCAGAGAAACCTAAATATCATTTCAGTACTTTTAAAGTTATTGCCAAGAGCAAATGCACAACATAATAGTAATCGACGACTCATAATTTTTCAGATAGCTCGTAACCCTTCAGGACGTCTCATTTCGTTGGACCTATTGTCTGGCTAGGGTCCATTGTTTCTGTTGTTCATTAATTTTTCAGCCAGTCGTGCGATCCGTTCTTAGAGCTGCATGGTGGTTCCAACTTTTCGCTACGCCCATGATCCATAATCCACGTTACCTACCCACTAGCCCTGACCCACGATATTTAACTATACTCATTCTTTGTACTACTTTTAACCAGAGAGGTGATATCAGATATACTGAAGTCCATATTATGAAACAAATTCTAGTTTCATATGGACTTCAGGTGTACATGGTAATCTTATTTTGACGTTAAAAGCGGCTTGTTACCTCTCATTGCCAAATTCGTTTAACTTTCAGAATGTATGAACACGTAACCTAGTGAGGATTGTGTTATTTCCATGTATCACAAAGCTCATTACCTGGCCAGTTATGTTTCCACTCTTTGTTTCGCTGGTAGAAATAGGCCAAGATTAAGGTAAACCGTAAACATTTGAGAGGAAATCAAATGAATCCATTACCTTTTTTTCAGTTCGTTGAATTGGTATCAGCAGAACTTTGCTTGGAGCTTGTGGAATCCATCTCTCGCGAACAAGCCCAAAATCTATTGAAAGATATCGCTGCCAAAACTGGTGTCAAGTGGATTGAGACACTCGACACATTTGTGATGTTAGGAACCTTCAAACAAGTGAAGGAGTCTCGCGCCTTCTTACAGCAGGGTATACATCAATCCAATGGCGTAATGGTAGTCGATAAAGTCATGGGGGAAGCAATGCCATCTCAGCGTCGAGAAGAAAGTGGATCCCAGCTCGATTGCGAGGCTGAAAAGGACTGGGAGGGTAACCACGATAGCTTTATATTGGAAGCCGCAATTGAAGCAATTCGCCCTGAAGAAAAAATCAAAGAAACACGCAGTGATCACACGCCCTCTTTCTCGTCCGATATTCCTGAAATTCAGAGCTTTGAGATTGAACCGAAGATTGTGAAAGCGTTTTTCAAATCGCAAAAAAACAAACTTGATGACGTCGAAGCCAAGTACAAAGTAAAAATACCCAGAAAACCTGAAGGAACAAAAATCAGCTTGAAGCCAGGAGAGGGATGCAGTGCTGATGAATATGAGGAGGCGTGCATTTGCCTTATCAATCTGTACCTAAAAATGTACCAGCAAGTAAAAATGGAGCGTTTTTGGCTTAAAAGCGAGAAGTTTTTCGTCCGTTCTCGTAAAGCAATCTCTGATGCTGAAAGAAAATTTCCAATATCTATAGAAATGAGTAGGGATCGAAAGCACTGGGATATGTACGGTGAAGCAAGCCACATCGAGGAGGCCCTAAAATTCCTGAAGCAGGAAGGAGTGGAAATAAAGAGGGAAACAGAAATGGTCGTGGATATTCCCGAAATTCACAGCTTTGAGATTGATCCCAAGATTGTGAAAGCGTTTTTTAAATCGCACAAACACAGACTTGATGACATCGAAGCCAAACACAAGGTTGAAATACCCAGAAAACCTGAAGGAACAAAAATGAGCTTGAAGCCAGGAGAGGGATGCAGTGCTGATGAATATGAGACGGCGGGCATTTGCTTTATCAATCTGTACCAAAAAATGTACCAGCTAGTAAAAATGGAGCGTTTTTCGCTTAAAAGCGAGAAGTTTGTCGTCCGTCCTCGTAAAGCAATCTCTGAGGCTGAAAGAAAATTTCCAATATGGATAGAACTGAGTAAGGATCGAAAGCACTGGGAGATGTACGGTGAAGCAAGCCACATCAAGCATGCCCTAAAATTCCTGAAGCAGGAAGGAGTGGAATTAAAGAGGGAAACAGAAATGGCCGTGGATGAGGATGGGAGGCGCAATAAAACAAAAGACTATGAAGAGAATATGGACGTGGATTCACCAGAGTACCACAGAGATGCCATATCTCCTGGCAACCAGCTATTGACCCACTTCGGTTAGTGTATACCCTTTCCAAGAGAAATGAGGGCATGGAGTATTCCATCTTTCCAATTCCAGTGCGTTTTGTTTTCTCGTTCACTTGTTCGGTATTTTGTATTTAATTTTAGTCCATAATTATTTATTTAAAGCTCAAAATTAATCGCTGGTCTCACAACTTTGTAATACAGGCCGTATCACGACGTTTCAACTGCAGGTCTTCATCGGGCGACAATGTCGACCTGCACTGTATCAATGTAAGTAGCATCGTCCTTGACGTTCATTGATGCATTTCGATCCTCGCTTTGGTTGTGAGTTGTTTGTGATTGAAGGGTTTCCATCCTTCTTGTTGCGACTATGGGCTGTCCCATGGGAATCCGCTGTGGTTACGATCGGCTGTTGTGCTGTTTGATGGTGGGCATCCATGCTTCCGGAATTTCAATTTCATTATTCCTATTGACATCGTTACGGTGAAGTCTTACATAAATTGCCTCTTAAACCCTGCTGGCGTATAAATGTCGTTCGCGGTCAATACTTAACCTTGTTCCAGTGCGTTTGTCTTATTGTTGTAAGCATGGGCGTGGAGCCTCTGATACCTCTTTTATTTATGGCAGAAGCGCGGTAGATTTTATTTAAGACGCAGGTTTTTTCTGTTTGTTTCTTGGTTTTAGTGATGCTGTCCCTAAAATGAATACGAATATGCGTTAGAAAGAACCCATGATAAGTCCCTGGGGTTCTGGCAGGTGATGCAACGAAATCCCCCAATCATTATATATATATTGATACACCGGCAGAAGACACCATCGCCGATGAAAACCAGTACTATTATAGTGTTTTAAACATCGATCTTGAACATTAAGAAACATTGTGTTACACTCACCTGTGGTGCACAATTGTGAGACAAGTGCAAACTGTTTCTAAATTCTAAAAAAAATACCTAAGCCTCTACAAACAAATGTAGGCTTTCATGTTAAATGGACCTTTGTTTACTGAAATTGATCTGAAAAATTATTAAATAAGATATGCAATGCCAGGCCAACAGATGTCCAGCTTCAATCTTATTAATTATTCATTTCATTTGTGACAAATTGTCAAAAAATTCGTCTTATAATAATAATAATAATAATAATAATAATAATAATAATAATAATAATAATAATAATAATAATAAGTAATAAGTTTACAGAGATTCTGTATTCATACCATATCAAGAACATATCATGGACTTTTGAAATGATGACTACATTTGTAAGGAACTCACATTCATGATTTTTAGAGATTATTAGTCACTAAGTTAATAATAATAATGACAATCTTTAATGAGGAAACTTTTTCACTAAAAAGTGGTTTAAAAAAAGGACCTCAAAAATTAAAAATTAAACATTTACAATGAATAAAAATGCTAAAAGATGCTACTAAAAACTAATGTATCTTATGTGTAATACAAAACTTAAATCAATGAATTAAAAATCTGACCCTTCAAAATATTTACATTTTCAGAGGCTCGTATAGTTTTGTCCAGCGAGTTAAAATCACTTACAGCATGATAGCCAGTTCTTTGTTTACCCCAGTTACTTTTAATGGATGGAATTTTGAGGTTTGCTTTATTTCTTGTGTTGTAACTATGCTGTTCTTGCTGAGTAACTAATGTTAATTCGTGATGCGTGAGACCATTAAGACATTTATATACATGAACGCATCGGCGCTGGAAGCGCCTATTTTCTAGTGTTAACGCATCAGACGCAGAGGAATACAGTGGTCGATCTAATATTATTTTAGCCGCCCTATTTTGAAGCACTTGCAAACTAGACATTAAAGTGACATTATGTTTGTTTGTTGTATTTATTTATTTAGCTTTTATTATATATATTAGTACAAAGACTAGAGAGATTCGCTATTTCTACACGTAGTTTAACGCCCCAGTCTATACATAATAATAATAATAATAATAATACTAATAATAATAATAATAATAATAATAATAATAATAATAATAATAATAATAATAATAATGGATAACAACTCAAGACATTCTCAGTTTACATTGCATTATCCAGCCTAAAAATACAATGCTTATAATAATACAACGCGATATTCTTCTTCTCTACTCTTCTGCTCTATTTCCTACTTCATTTCACACTTTCAATAGTTTAAAAAGCGTGGAAAAGTTAATAAAAAATAGATAAATAAAGACTATCTAGAAATAATCCAGACTGACAGAAAAGTCACTACTTAAATTCTGGCTTGCGCACTTTCGGATGTAATGTCAATGTCAGACATATTGGCTACTCTTCTCTTTCTCCTGGTTCCTCTGAGACACAGCAAGGCTGATCGTAGAATGGCAAAGGAATAATAATAATAATAATAATAATAATAATAATAATAATAATAATAATAATAATGATGATGATGATGATGATGATGATGATGATGATGATGATGATAATAATAATAATAAATCTTTTTTAACATATTCCAAGCTCCATGATGTATTTACAAGTTAAAAAATCTAATTTTAAAATATTCAATTCGCAGAAAATTTGCCAAATTGTTTGACGCATTAGAAAAGTAATCAATGCCAGAAAATCAGCCAGCAAAAATGCAGAGTATGTGTTTGCCTGAAAATGGTTAACGTGTGACAACATCTCGTTCCTTCCAAAATCAGTGGACACACGCTTGGCCAGCATTTAGGCGGCAGTCATAATAATAATAATAATGATAATGATAATGATAATAATAATAATGACTTTAGCGCTGTATCACTAAATGAGGACACTAAAAACTACTGAAATAAAGATGCAAACTAAAAATAACAAAATCCCAACTGGTGTTTACTCTAGCTTTTTATCGTAACTTTATTTATTTGTTGTTTTTTGGTAATTTAAATCATACCGGCGTATTTCCCATGCCTTGCAGGAATAGAAGTTGTCTTAAACTGAGAAATATTTGCCAAGAGTTATGGCTATCATTTGGCGAGTCTAAAAAACCTCTCCTCAGGTGTGCGAGTCAACCGGGTAGTTTTCTGATTCAGTGGCATGTTTGTTTTTCTTTTTTTGTTAGAAAACTGTTCCCCCATGTCGTGTACAGCGTTTCCCCGTGAAGATAGAAGTTTTTCCTTCTTGAAGTAGCGTACCTAGGCGTGCGAGTTTAACCGGGTAGTTTTCTGACTCAGTGTTGTTTTTCTTTTCTTGTTAGAAAGCTGTATACATCAATCCAATGGCGTAGTTGTAGTCGATAAAGTAAAGGGGGAGGCGATGCGATCTCTGCGTCAAGAAGAAAGTGAATCCCTGCTCGATGACGAGGCTGAAAAGGTAGGGGAGGATAACCACGAGAGCTCCATATTTGAAAGGACACACGTTTACCGCAGTATGACTAATTAAGGCATACATTTAAAGTTAGCCATTTACAGAATCGAAGCTATCATTTCAATACGTTTTGACCCTTTCACTGCTAAAGGCGACTAATCTCGCCGTGTTAGAGGCTACCGCTTTCAAGGTTGGCCACGTTCTCAAATCCAGAAATCTGGTTATTATGGTCTACTAATAGTGTCAATCAGTATGTGTTTTAGGCTTTAAGAGCCAATAAACTGAGTATATCCTCCATTTGCCGTTCCATATCAACATTTTTTTTTCAAGCAAAACCAACAATTCCCGTTCTCTGCGGCATCGAGTAAAGCTCAAAAACACACATTTTCTAGTTGCTTCCAAATTTTTAATTCAAAATCTCATTTTAAAACCAAAATTCCTTCATGACAGCAAACCTTAATCTCACGACTAAGCATTTATCTCCAAGGTTCCCTCTCACGCGTACAGCTGTTCGAACATCAGCCATTTGATTCGAGCCACTTCTCAAAGCCCGTGATTTCCCCTTTGCCGCCCGAGTTGCATTCTGGCTAATTTCGATACAACGGCGAAATCGAAGTCCGGCCATCTTAATTCTGTAGTTTTTTTTATACAAATGTCGTAGTAATAAAATGAGCGTTCTGAGGAATGGACACAGGGACACAGTGAGGTCACAATAGCCCCGGGATTAACGTCATCAAAATTGATGACATCATAATCTTAAAATAGAATTAGAGTTCTGTGGAAGGGACACAGGGGCACAGTGACGTCACAATAACCCTGGGATTAACATCAAAACTGATGACATCATAATCTAAAAATAAAATTAGAGTTCTGAGGAAGGGACACAGTGACGTCACAATAGCTCAGGGATTAACCTCATGGTGACATCATAGTTAAAAATAGATTAAAATGATGTAATAGAATTATTTTAACCGCAGCGATCTACAGATTTTTTATTATAAAAGAGTTTAAATTTTAGCCTCAAATCTGGTTTCGCAGGTATCGCCTACCAGCAAGAACTAACATTGTTCCCTCGAAAGAAACCAGGATCTACAATTTCTAAGCTAAAGAATCTGCATTCGGAAGTCTATTTAGAAGTTAATTTGGGGAGATTAATAGAAAAAAAAAAAGAAAACAAAACAAAAACTAAAAAACCGGCTCATGTAAGGTGTATTGATTGGTTTTTGATAAAGTGAAATATTGCCTTGTCATTGTTCTATTCGATTTTTTCTATATTTCCACGAAACCTCGGAAATAATGAAAAAAAAAATTGGTTGTGTGTATTTTCCGCCTAATTTCTAAAAACGTTCGTTTTATGGTTGAACTTTGTTGGGCATTAAACAATTAAAACAATCTTTTGTTGTCTTTGTTTATTACAGTGCGCTGTCAACGGTAATGCCGACATCATTATCTAAAAATATAATAATTGCATCATCGGGGTGGAAGGGCTTCAGTGATTCTGTTAAAACAGAAAGAATGTTTAGTGGTACAGTAAAAACCCGCGCGTAAGAACCTACTTTTTTAGAGTTTGGCAAAACAGGTTCTTATATTTTGGGGTACTTACTGGCATTTTAGGCTAAGTAGGTTCTTAATTAGGTTCTTAAGAGCGCCTGTCCGTAAAAATCAAACATATCGCGGCAAGGGTGGAAAATTCGATTTCTTTCATATTTTAATGTCAGATAGGCTAGGATATAACTAAAATCACTGTATAGTTTTTTCGGTGAAATATCCTTTTATTTCAAAGAAAAAGGCAAATAACGAAAATCCGTTAAAATCGTCACTTGAGGCACTATATTATTACACGGGTTTGAGAGCCTCGCGTGCGAGAACAAATCGTTTTACCACTTTTAAAACAATAAAATCTTTTTTTACAATCTTTAAATATCTTTCGGAATGATTTTGGGAAATATTGCGTCGTTCTGTGTATGCGAAATAATTTAATTTCGAAGGCATACAATTCACTGCAGGAAAAGTACTTCGTGAATAAAATTAATTTTCACCGTGTGCGAAACCTTCAAATCGATTAAGCTTCTGGTGGTTGAATGTTAGAAGGATGGTCTATACATTCATGTAAAAATTTCTTTGGGCAAATGATGAAGAGCGACGTGAGAGCTTTTCAAAGTCCGTACAAAATGCAAATATTTGACCCCCCGCGGTAAACTTTCAAGTCGCGGGTCAGACATAATTTTTAGTCCGTGTTCATGCCTTGACCCATATTAGGTTAAAATAAGCACATAGAAAAACATTTCGAAATGTTCTAACCTTATAATATGCTAAAGACAGGTCCAAATGCCATTTTAGCACGATTCTCTGGTCGTTCGTCGCATAAGTTTGAGCCGGCTGTTTGTATTAAACGTCCGATGTAGTCACCACGCAAACTGGTCGAATACAAATCTTTGATCAACTTTCGGTGCATTTCATCAAGACTGCATCTTTTCCGATAGCTAAGTCTTTTGTGAAGTATTGCTTGGTTTACAGTGCACGAAAATATAACATCTGATCGCTGCTAGAATGAGAAAAAGTGTCGGCTTTCAGGATGTTCACTCTATCTTGCATTGCAGGGAGCCGTTTGTTCGTCACGCAATACCACTCATGGCCACTTTAGGGAGGGTGGAGGAGGGTGAAAATGCGAAAATGCTTGATTACTGAACAGGTAACCCTAAGGCAACAACAACAATTAAGATAGTGATACCTTTAGTTACGTTCTTTTTCCTTGCTAAAATCCAGAAAATTTATTCATTCGCGAATTCGTTTGTGCGCGCGGGCGGGCTGGCTTGTTAGGAGTGTTGGATGGGGGGGGGGGGGGGGGGTGGGGGTGGGTGGATATTGCATTTTACGAAAATAGTATCAGTACTTACTGATGGAGATAACTACATCCTTAAGCTAGTTCTTTCAATTTTTTAATACAATAGATCCTAGTATGGAACCAAAAAGCGAAGACAAAAGGTCTTTTTTTTCTTCACGCAGATGACCCCGAATAGCGCATTTCCCGTAAAAATAGTTGATAAATAGCAATGAAAAGAACGCACCCCTGCGAAAAATATTGCCGTTCATTTGTTTTCCTGAGTTAGTGGAATCCTAGGAGGACATTGAATCACCCATTTTTTCATTCTTCCGTAACTAAGTCTGGGTCTGCTGTGGCTTCGGGTGTTCATTCATCTGCGTGTTACTTCGTTAGGTGTGTTGTTTTTCAAATACTATCCAATTTATGATGTCTAAATTAAACAATATTTAATTTGAAGATCTTTCTAAATTTAAAAATAAAATCGCTAAAAGATTTCAGTCGAATTTATGGCTATGGCTATGGCCATTCGGCGTGAGAAAGAATCGCTAAATAGTTACTAAGTAAGCAAATTCTGGTCGTGCTAGTTACTTGGCGCCGTTTGTATGCTTAGAGGGGGGCACAAGTTAATTTTTTGTAAAGTCAAATTTGTTACACTGAAAATGGAGGGTTGTAGTTCTTTTAAGGCCCTTGTTGGTGGTACAACACTACGACTACGCGGTACAAGCCACCAAACGTGTCTGGATACTACCTGAAGGAAATTATGGTGTTACGTAACGCGAGTGGACCACAACATCATCCGTCCCGAGAGCACCCCTCCTGTCAGAAGCCCCACCCCACGCCAGCACCACATAAACACCGGAAGGATCGGAACATTTTTTTTTGTTTTTGTGAGGGATGGGGGAGACGGTGTGGGGTGCTTATTTGTTTTTAAAATTAGATAAATGGAGGAGCGGAGAGCGTATCAAATTTGAGGCCGAAACCATCATGTGGCATGATGATTGGTTTATGAATTAGGCAAGGAAAGTGAAGGTATAACTGTAACTCGAAGGGAGATAGGTTATTACAGGCTGGTTTTATACCAATCTCCTCCCACGCCCTTCCTCACCCCACCCCTCCTCTGGTTCGTAAGTAATACGGCATTAACTAGGCCCTAAGTGTCGCCCATCAGGTTGGAAACAGAGCACTCTTTCACATTTCAGACTGCATTCATTAGTCAATAGATAGGAGCCGATTCTGCTCCTCGCTTTAGTTACGTCAACAGACCGCCATAACCTGTTACTAGCCCTATCAGCACGCATGCCTGCCCTACCTGCAGCGATCAGAGTTATGTCCAGTCTATTAACCTACCACTTACAAGCTGTTATAGCCTTGCCCAAGCTGTTTAGTTGAGGTAATTTTTTTTTTCAAGTTTTGGTGAACGGACTAGCATAACTAAGAGGAGTAAGAAAAATAAAGGCCCGAAAAGTTGTTATCAGTCTAACACTGTCTAAGAATAGTGCTTGCCTGCAACCAGTGATAAATTAATATTGGGGCTTACCAAAGATGAAGCAAGCAAGGAAAGACGAAATTCCTTAAATAAATCGTTTTTTTTTTTTAATTTTGCAGTTTTGTGTTTCAAACCTAGAGTATGTACTAGTTCCAAGACTAGTACCGAGTGCAGCTTTCAAGCATTTTAGTCCTCGCCCATGCCCATGGCATACTCGTTTGACAAACAGATGCCTGCAATGAGGGATATTTTTGGTTTCATACTAGGATCTATTGCATTTAAAGATGGAAAGAACTAGCTAAAGCTGTGTAGTGATCTTCATGATACTGTTTAGTCAAATCTTATCCCCCCGCAATGGCAACGCTCTCAACAACCATGCCTGCTCGCGCAAATGAGTTTGCGAATACATAAATTATCTGGATTTTAGCAAGGGAAAAATAACATAACGAAAGGTATCACTTTTTAAATTGCTGTTGTTGTTGTTGTTGCCTTGTGCATGTTCATGTTCAGTTATCGAGCATTTCGCATTTTCACCCTCCTCCACCCCCCAAAAATATCCAGGACATTGTATTGCGTGACGAGCAAACAACTCCCGGCAATGCAAGATAGATAAAGATAGACTGAAAGCGCCGACATTTTTTGTCATTCTAGCAGCGATCAGATGCAATGTTTTCGTGCACTGTAAACCAAGCAATACTCACAAATGACTTAGCCGTCGAAGAAGATGCAGTCTTGATGAAATGCACCGAAAGTTGATCAAAGATTTGTATTCGACCAGTTTGCGTGGTGACTACATCGGACGCTTAATACAAACAGCCGGCTCAAACTTATGGGACGAACGACCAGAGAATCGTGCTAAAATGGCATTTGGACCTGTCTTTAGCATATTATAAGGTTAGAACATTTCGAAATGTTTTTCTATGTGCTTATTTTAACCTAATATGGGTCAAGACATGAACAAGGACTAAAAATTATGTCTGACCCGCGACTTGAAAGTTTACCGCGGGGGGTCAAATATTTGCATTTTGTACGGACTTTGAAAAGCTCTCACGTCGCTCTTCATCATTTGCCCAAAGAAATTTTTACATGAATGTATAGACCATCCTTCTAACATTCAACCACCAGAAGCTTAATCGATTTGAAGGTTTCGCACACGGTGAAAATTAATTTTATTTACGAAGTACTTTTACTGCAGTGAATTGTATGCCTTCGAAATTAAATTATTTCGCATACACAGAACGACGCAATATTTCCCAAAATCATTCCGAAAGATATTTAAAGATTGTAAAAAAAGATTTTATTGTTTTAAAAGTGGTAAAACGATTTGTTCTCGCACGCGAGGCTCTCAAACCCGTGTAATAATTTAGCGCCTCAAGTGACGATTTTAACGGATTTTCGTTATTTGCATTTTTCTTTGAAATAAAAGGATATTTCACCGAAAAAACTATACAGTGATTTTAGTTATATCCTAGCCTATCTGACATTAAAATATGAAAGAAATCGAATTTTCCACCCTTGCCACGAAATTTAGAATTTGTCTGATTTTTACAGACAGGCGCTCTTAATTTTTACGGAGTAGAAAATACTGTAGTATAATATATGGTTTGTTCTTCATTATAAACTGTGACAGTATTTTATAGAATAAATGCTTATAATCAAGAACAAAAAAATAAAACCAGTTTGAGATTGAGATTCCAGTGGACTATAGACTGACAGGAAATTCAAACTACTTGGAGAAACTAGTAACAAGTCTAAAGAAAGGGGGACCAACTTGTCATCTTGATATTTCAAATATCAGAAAATGCCAGATCTAAACTTGCAACAAGAAATGGCTTTGTGTCTTCTGTACTGGTTCATATAAAAATGAGCCGCAAGATGATACAGGCATGGAACACTTAAACCAAGACCAAAATTACATACAAATGATGCATTCTTTTAATTCTAGCCGAATTGTTTTATAACAACAGTTCACATTTAACATACATTGTGCATTTTTAGTTTCACTGTGCAATTTTTTGATCTCTAAAGAAAACCTTTTTGGTAAAATATTATAAATAAAATAGTTTAACCCCGCATATAAGAACCTGTTGGAATTTTTTTGGCTAAACAGGTTCTTATATTTTGGGGTATTAAAGTAGCAAATTTCTGCCAGGAGGTTCTTAATTTTCTAGGTTCTTACACGCGGGTTTTTACTGTATGCTATCTTTTTACACCCGGTCGAGTGGGATCTAACAGTAGATAGAATTATGGAGAGAAATAACTATTTTTCGTAACAAGATTATGTGGTTTTGTTGGTTATCAAAAGATGAGGTTCTTTGAAATATTTCGAAGCAGAGAAGTGACTCCTGTTCTATTTCACGCACCGTTACACAGCCTGATTATGTTAACTCAGTCGAGCTTTGTTGGGGATTAAACAATTAAAACAGTCTTTTGTTGCGTTTGTTTTTTACAGTGCTTCGAGTAAGAATATTCCAGTTCATTAATTTCTTGCTGCTAAATTGTGTATGTTAGTTATGGCACGCTGATAAATTAACACACGTTCACAGAACTCAATGAAAATTCTTTATTTCAAGTGTTCAGCATTTCAAGTACAAAATATAAAAAAGTAACATACACACATATTGATTGAAAACTGTATGTTTTAATTAGAATTTTTCAACTCTAAATATTCAAAGATTCAAATTTCATGTTGTAATCAATAGTCTTCGGTGTCAGAATACTTATAACTTAAATCCTTTCGATTACGCCGAGATCGCCTGAAGGGTCCAAATGTTTTCTGTGCATCATCATCCAAACAATTTTTAAGTTGCGGGATTTGTGGTCGTTTTTCGCTTTTTAGGGAGAGACATCACTTCCACTGTGGGAGGTGGTGTTAAAATAGATGGAGCTAACGTTGGTGTGGTTGCCACCGTAGTAATTTTGATGACGTTAATCCCGGACGTCCTTGTGTCCCTTCCTCAGAACGCTCATTTTATTACTACTAGTGTCGAGCCACCCGGTCGTACTGGCAAAATATCGCACACATAGTTTTCTTTGCAGGTCAAATCTCGCTCAAATTGCCTTGGTAGGTCCGAGAATCCACTCACAGAACGGCCAGAGAGACAACCTCAGTCGTGAGCCGCCATGACTCGATACGAACACTTTTGGCGTCCCAGTCGCTATGAATCATCTCTCCCCTCTGGATTCGTTCAGAGGATTGCCTCTACTCTCCATTCCAGCTTTATGATGCCAGCCTGGGAGCTTCTGCAGTGGAAAATAGTACACTTATTAACCGACTCCTCACCGATTAGAATGTGTTTCTGCTCGCGAGCATAACAACAACGGTTCAAAAAGGTGACGTCACAAAAAAACTTAAGTCCTCGTTTTTGAAGAGCAGCGAACATTTCAAAGGAGATCTTTATATAGGACAACTTAATCCGTTTCGGTCATCTACATCGAGAAAATTGTCTAGAGAGTCCAATAAATTTGGCAGTGAAAGGGTTAAAGAACAACTGTAATAGTTATCCACGACTCACAACTTTTCCGGTAGTATGTAGCCCTTTAGAATCTCTTATTTTGTTGGACCTATTGTTTCCTGGCTAGTGTTGATAGTCTCTGTTGTTTGTTAATTGCTCCGCTATTGCTTTTTCAGCCAATCGTGCGAGCCCTTCTTAGAGCTGCATGGTGGACCCAACTTTTCGTTACGCCCATGTTCAATCCACGCTACCTACCTACTTCCCCCCAACCCACAAATTTAGCTACACTCCTTGTCTGCACTACTTTTAGCCGGTATAGGTGATATCAGATATACTGAAGTTCATATTATGAAACAAATTCTACTTTAATGTGGACTTCAGGTGTACACGGTAATCTTATTTTGACATTAAAAACGGCTTTGTGAAATCTCATCGTAAAATTTGTTTGAACTTCAGAATTTATGAACACGTGACCGTGTGAGTATTGTGTTATTTAGCAATGCTTTCATGTATCACAAAGCTCATTACCTGGCCACTTATATGTTTCCACTCTATATTTCACCGGTAAAAAGAGGGCGGCGAGATAAAGGTTAAACGGGTTATATATTCAAGCACCGAGGAAATCAAATAAATGCATCACCTTTTTATATTTCTTTGAATTGGTATTAGCAAAAGTTTGCTTGGGATTTGTGGAATCGATCTCTCGCGAACAAACCCAAAATCTATTGAAAGATATCGCTGCCAAAACTGGTGTAAAGTGGGTACGGTTGACTCAGCCGAATCATTTTTCATCACTGGAACATCAAAACAAGTGGACAAGTCCCATGCCCTGCTGCAACAGAGTGTACATCAATCCAATGGCATAGTGGTACTCAATAACGTGAGGGGGGAAGGAATACGATCTCAGAATACAGAAGAAAGTGAATCCCGGCTCGATAACGAGGTTGGACACGAAGGGGAAGCTAACCAAGACGGCGCCATGTTAGCAGCCGCAATCGAAGCCTGAAGAAAGAACCAGCGAAACACACAGCGACCGCACGTCTTCCTTCTCGTCCCATTCCCTCGAAATTCAGGGCTTTGAGGTTGATCCCAAGATTGCGAAAGCGCTTATCAAAATTTACAAAAACGAACTTGATGTCATCGAAGCCAAACACAAAGTAGAATACCCAAACAACCGCAAGGAAAAAAATTCAGCCTGAAACCAAAGAAGGAATGCAGTGCTGAGAATTGCAACCTATTTATCGACCTGTACCAAAAAATGTACCATCTCGTAAAAATGGAGTGTTTTTCGCTTAAAAGTGGTACAGCTGGAACAATATTTCCGAATATTTCCAATATGTATAGACTGAAGTGAGTAACGATCGAAAGCAGTGGGAGATGTACGGTGAAGCAAGCCACATTGAGGAGGACCTAAAATTCCTGGAGCAGGAAAGATGAGGATGGGGGACGAAAGTTCTGTTCCTTGAGCTCCTGCCACACCACCCAAACTTACTTACTTTTGATTTATTTGGTTTTAATGAATTCTGTTATTATCTCTTATTATGATTGTAATTTTTGTGGCGAAAGCATTAAATAAACGCACGGTGATGTCACCTGCGTAGGAAAAAAAATATAGTCCATTGTTTTCTTTATATTACCTTTTGGAATAAACCTGTCAAGTTTCAATTCTGATCCTTCAAGTGTTTGAGAATGTTCCAGGACTCTCTCTGTGACTATGTGAGGAACAAGAAAAGACAGCAATAAAAGAAATTAATCATTCTTTATCATATATTACCAGATTTTTGAGCTAATTGCACTGGACCGCAAGTAGAGATTTAGCTAATCGAGTAAGACAGTGAAAGAGAAAAAGAAAATAATTTATATACAAAAAATTAAAGAGACAGACACACTAGAAGAAATGAAGCAGTGCAGTAATAAAAAAAGAGATCGAAAGTAATTACATTTTATAAAAGAAATCAATGCATATATATGTCTAGGATTATACATCAGCAGCTTTGAGAAAAGAAGTAGCTATTGATTATTAATATTGAGATGGTTTGGAAGTGTGAACACAGGCGCCCTCAAGTAACAGAACGTTAAGTAGAACATGCATTGTGCAGTGTTATCTTAAAATCATGTTTTTACAGTTTTCGAATATCAGGTGGAATGCTGTAATGTTCCATGCCTTAGGTCTAATTCCAGAGAATAAAAGGTTTTTTAAATAACCTGTTTAGAACTGTTTGGTGTAAAAATTGTTATTGGATGAAAATCAGGGTTTGAACAAGTGAAAAGAGGGGAGATGTTGGGCGGACACATCGTGCTTAGTGGTGGAGACTGTTTTGGGATAGAGCATATTCACGAATCCCCGGAGCATCTATTCTTAGACTGTCCAACATCAAGCGTTTTTTGGCTTTCTGTAGCTAAATGATTGAAGAGTTTCTTTACTATAATTGATGTTTTAACAAGCACTAATATAATGTTTGGATTCTTTAGAAAAGATATGCCGTTACTCAACCATATTATAATATTGGGTAAACAAGTTATTTATCAAAGCCGACATCTTATTATAAAACCTTCCCTCTCACTTCTTAAGACGAAACTAAAAAATGCCTATCAGTTAGAGTTTTTCATAGCTAAGCAAAATAACGCCATAGATATTCGTAATGCGAAATGGAAAGCAATGCTCCCTTTCAGTTCATACCTCTAATTTGGTAGTTAAAACTGTGTTATATGTAGAGTACTGCATTGTCAGTATTACGTAACCCGTATTGTAAGTAATGTAAATCATTGTTTTTTTTCTTTTTTTTTGCTAGCAAGGTGAATATCGGAATTGTAAGTCTTTGGATTGTTATTAGCGTATGTAACCTGTATTACTATTATCATATGTAGAGTAATGTTAAATAAAAAAAAAATAAAAAAATAAAAAATAATCGCAGGGATGATATTTTCTTGAACAAATAGACGTATACTTTCTCTGTTGGGTGTAAAATACAACTTTACTATACGACAAAAAGGGAGGATCAAACACAGGTAGATATGCTATAAAATAGACGTTCGGACAAGGTACTTTAGTCACGCAATGATTCCTATCCATTTACTGATTTTCGAAGCAAAATACCTAATATGATATTCCCAAGTTAGATTTGACCCAATTATTTCACTTAAGTACTCTAGCTGCTCTGCTATCTAAAGGAATGAGCGAGTTTTTATTATAGTGAAACATTCTGAGGTTTACCTGACGATCAACATTCTTTTGATAAGGGCGGAAAATGAAAAAAACTTGATTTCTCAATGTTTTAAGATCATTTAGTTGCAGGAAGCCAATTGTGTAAACCAAATAACTATCTTTAAATGTTAATATATGAAACTTGTATTTTGAACTGCGGATGAAAGATCAAATAGAAGAAAGATCCTCGCAGTTACTACGCAACTTAAGCAGTTGCGAAAAGAAAGACTGAAAAAAAAATTCGGGCTTGAACGGGATTCGAACCCATGACCTCTGCGATACCGGTGCAGTGCTTTACCAACTGAGCTATCAAGCCAACTGGAAGCTGGTCATATAACTTTTTATTATTATTATTATTTTTTTTCATATTTCTTTAATGACATATTTCCTGCTGTTAAATTTTATTTAGATTATTACTATTTTTACTACTATCATTAGCCTTGATTACCATTTGAACTAGATAGTTACGTTTAGGAACAGGCACAATTGTCATTTCTTGTGCTAATTAACAATTAGACGGCGAGCTCGAGGTTTCTATCGGCTGATAGTTGCCCCGAGCCAACTATCAAAGGCGATAGAAACCGAGAGCGAGCTGTCTAATTGTTTTAGCATACGTCAGTGGTCGATCTATAAAGCAAAAAATCTTTTTATTTCATAAATTTTGATATATTTGTGCAATGATGCATGCTAAATCGCACGCGCTCCGACAAACTGTCGTCTATCGAACGATAGACGGCACCTGTGTAGCCAATCAGATTGCGCGTTGCGCGATAGTCGGTCACTGAGGTATGCTAATTATTGTTAGTTAATCTCTAGTCTTAATTTTTATAATTTGTAATTATCACACGGCATGTCTGAAAACCAGCTTGCTGAGCCATTTACCGTGTTTAAATAAAGTTGATTGCTTGATGACAGCCGTTCCTTTCTCGGGAAAGTGTAGGTGATCGATCTCTCCGCCGCCATTCTTTTGCCGCTGAAAATGAATAGGCCATTTCCGAGTTGCTGTGAACCTCACTATGAAAACGAAGCTAGGTGCAAAACTTTTCATATGAAAATTAGTTTTGTTGCACATGAATGAAAACTAATTTTCATGACAAAAACTTTGCTCTTAGCCTCGCTTTCATAATGAGGTTCAAAGCAAATAGGAAGTGGTCTATTACAATGCTATCGGCTGAAGTGTCTGGTGGGATATTCTGAATTACTACACTCCGTTCGGCTTGGTCTTTGGTAAGAACCTGTGTTTTTGGACCATACGACACAATATTTCTAACAAACTTGTCATTCTTGGGAAAAGCGCCCTGAAAATGGCTGAGGCTCCCAAATAAAACGACAGAAGCGATGGTTACCGAGAAAAATAAAGGCGTAAGACTAGAACAAAATCAGGGGTTGTTCAGATGTGATGGCGTGTTCGCGATGATGTCTATTCTCGGACTCGCCTATGTACTCTTCCTCTAGTTTGTTATATTACATACACCACTATTTCGGTGTCTAAGTGAAATTCCCCTACATTACAATATCTCATTCACTGCGCATGCCTGAAAGTTAACAAGACCAAGTGAAACCCCAACCATCGCGATAAATCGTTCTTGCCTAGCGCGCATTCACGAGTTAGAAACGACGCTTAAAATATTTTTATTCCATAGTATCGTTTTCTGACGTGGATATTTGTACAAGGACATTTTTATGTTTGAAGAAGCGAACGACAATCAGCCTGAGAGCTAAACTCGAGTGTAAAAACAGGCAAAACCTTACAAATATTTTGAGGGATTTTAAACTTGTGTATCTTTACTTTTTAGTATGTGGAGGAAGGTTGTACTGCTTTCACTGAGCAGCAAAGATTGGAAAGTGAACTCGTGAGCATGTGTCAATCGCTTGATGACGAAACACGTTTACGCAGCACGAGAGAGCGAGATTTAAGGGACAAGGAAAGAACTGCCGAACAGCTACGGAGACGTTTAAAACAAGAGCGACAAGAAAGATCAAGGCTGGACGAGGAAATAAGGCAAGTGAGAATTGCTTGTACTAAGTTGGAAGAAAGGCTGCAAGCTGAACAGCAGTCAAGTCAATCCGTTCAACGTGACCTACAGCGTCGTTTGGAACAAGAACATGAGCGGAAGGAAGCGTTGGAAGAAAAATTGCAAGCTGAACAACTGTCAAGTCAATCCGTTCAACGTGACCTTAGTGACCTGCAGCGTCGTTTGGAACAAGAACAACAGCAGAAGGAAGCTTTGGAAGAAAGGCTGCAAGCTGAACAGCTGTCAAGTCAATCCGTTCAACGTGACCTGCAGCGTCGTTTGGAACAAGAACAAGAGCGGAAGGAAGCTTTGGAAGAAAGGCTGCAAGCTGAACAGCTGTCAAGTCAATCCGTTCAACGTGACCTACAGCGTCGTTTGGAACAAGAACAAGAGCGGAAGAAAGCTTTGGAAGAAAGGCTGCAAGCTGAACAGCTGTCAAGTCAATCCGTTCAACGTGACCTACAGCGTCGTTTGGAACAAGAACAAGAGCGGAAGGAAGCTTTGGAAGAAAGGCTGCAAGCTGAACAACTGTCAAGTCAATCCGTTCAACGTGACCTGCAGCGTCGTTTGGAACAAGAACAAGAGCGGAAGGAAGCTTTGGAAGAAAGGCTGCAAGCTGAACAACTGTCAAGTCAATCCGTTCAACGTGACCTTAGTGACCTGCAGCGTCGTTTGGAACAAGAACAACAGCAGAAGGAAGCGTTGGAAGAAAGGCTGCAAGCTGAACAGCAGTCAAGTCAATCCGTTCAACGTGACCTACAGCGTCGTTTGGAACAAGAACAAGAGCGGAAGGAAGCTTTGCAAGAAAGACTGCAAGCTGAACAGCTGTCAAGTCAATCCGTTCAACGTGACCTTAGTGAGCTCCAGCGTCGTTTGGAACAAGAACAACAGCGGAAGGAAGCTTTGGAGGAAAGGTTGAGAGGTTTTGTACTTCAAATGGAAGAAGAAAGGAGGCGTCATTTATCTGCTGAAAGAGAATTGCAGTCAGCCGTGTCTGCAGCAGAAGAAGCAGTAGCTGAGTACCAGAGTCATCAGTCACGTGACTGGATCATTCAACGGGAGGAAATTGTATTAAGCGAAGACATTTTAGGACAAGGGGCCTGGGGCAGTGTGCGCAAGGGCATATTTCGTGGTTGCCAGGTTGCTGTTAAAAGAATCCACGAAGTCATCCTGTCTGAGTACAATCGCAGACATTTTGAACGTGAGATGAGCATTGCGTCGTGTTGCCGCCATCCAAATCTCTTACAGTTTATTGGTGCTACAAGCGACGATAACAGTCCCTTGTTTGTTACTGAATTACTTGACACTAGTTTACGGAACGTCTTACATCAGCGTGCTTTAAATCACGAGGAAATAATGATCCTTGCACTGGATATCGCAAAAGGATTAAACTACCTCCATCTTAATAAGCCGCTTCCAATCATGCATCGCGATATCAGTAGTGCGAACGTGCTGCTGTGGAGGCGAGGAGAGTCATGGAGAGGTAAGCTGTCTGACTACGGAGCCGCAAATTTCATGCGTCAGAGCATGACAGTGAACCCAGGAGCAATAATATATGCTGCACCCGAGGCATTTACTCCTCAACAGACATCTAAGGTAAAGGGGATCTTCATGGTTTCAACATCAGTAAATATGATAAAAGTTCAAGACACGTTAAAAATGTGTATTTAGTCCTATGGAAAAGAAAACCACCCTCTCTGTCTTAAATGCATTTACATGTTATCCGTAGCTATAAGTGAAAAAAATGGTCAATTTTAAATGTTATCTTTTCTAAAACAACTACATTAATTTTGCCAGTCTTTCTGTGGCCTGGATTACACTTCACAATACCGAATACGACTTTAAATGTAAGGTTAGTGATACGAAGTAGCAGAGCTCTTATTTTTTATTAGTCAGAATACTATCGTAACTCAGCTTCTCAAACTTTTCAATTTTTTCATGAAGGGAAAACAAAGAAAATCGCTACAGTGAAGGAGGTTTGCAAATGTGATCTTAATTACAGTTGAACCTCTCCACAACGGCCACCTTGGGGACAGAAGAAAGTGGCCGTTGTAGAGAGGTGGCCGTTATGGGGAGGTAGGGGTGTAATATGACACCTTTTTTCGGGAAGTACAATATGTTCATTGTGCCAAGTTCATGCTTACTGTAGCCTACAATGGTAATCCAATCTTAATAATATATAAAGATAAAATACACAATAAAACGTAAATAATGTTTTGAATAAAAATGTTAACAAGACGAAACAAGCAAGGTTCGCAACATTCGCTATATTATTGTAGACAATTTATGCTTACTGCAGCATATAAACGGAACACAATAAAAATACGTATATCATTAAAATGGATACAGAAACGTAATGTTCCGAAGACAGATGTCGATTACTGCATCAGTTTATAAAAAAGGTTTTTACAAAAAAGTACTGTACTGGCCGTTGTCGAGAGGTTATTTTGGCACTTGGGGACGCACTTTAGTGGCCGTTGCCGTTGTAGAGAGTTGGCCGTTGTAGAGAGGTTTAAACAAGAGTTAATGTCTGGACTGTCCGCCGGAACAAAAAAAAGTGGCCGTTATAGAGAGGTGGCCTTTGTGGAGAGGTGGCCGTTAGTGGAGGTTCGACTGTATTATAAAACTTGGGGAAGTTTCCTTTCAATTTTCTCCACGAATTATATTATATGGTTTGAGAAGCTGTATCGAAAACTCGAAAGAGTGTTTTACCCGACTTCCAAACACCTCGAAGCTGGATAGAAAAACTGGGCAGCGCTCCTTTTTAACCCAAAACTTCTTGATGTTTGGAAATGGGATGAAACACTCTTCCTCTAGTTTGTTATATTACATACACCACTATTTCTTATGCTTCATTTTGCTAGGTGGACGTGTATAGTTTCGGTGTGCTGTTGTGTGAAATGTGCATCCGCGAGCAACCAGATCCCGAAGAGCTCCACAATCAGATTGACCGAGTGAATGGTGTTCTCCGAGGACTGATTCAGCGATGTGTTGAGAGGGATCCTGAGGCACGCCCTACCATGAGTGATGTTCTGAGTGTTCTTAGGTTCATGAAACGACAAGACTTTTAACACAACGACGGTTTAATTCCACTGTTTTATACGAAACACAAACATGGCTGACATTTTTAACCTCGTGGTCCGAACTGACCCTAGCGCGCATATGCGTACAAAATACTACCATCTACGGGGGTACTATGGGGATTCCAACATGGAATAGAAAATAAAGCTTTTCTGCAGAACAAGTGATGCTATTTGCGAGTTGGAGCAAGAATTCTCGCAGAATTTTGAAGAAAGTACACTCTTGAACAATGGTATAGACAAAACTGAATCGAACGGACTTTTGCATTGGTGTTGATCGTTATGAAACTTTTATAAAACATTCAAGAACACCGCAGGAAGCCATTTCTCTGGGGTTCCTGTACAAAATGGTGAATTTAATTGGAAAGTGTAGAAGGTTCCCGTAGAAATACAAGAAAGCTACTATAATTGAAACCTTGTGAGGCCGCTGTAGGAATCCTAGAAGCACGCTGGACCATCGTAAGAATTGAAGGAGCAGACAACGCCGTAGGAGCCTTGACAAAACGATTATTGCAGCTCATCTGTCGGAACTCAGCATCATAGTCTCCATTTTTCCCAGGAGGCGTTCAGATTGTGTGTGCATGATTACCAGACAGAATTTTGTACAGACGCCTTTCCTTTTTGTAGGTATTGAGGAGAGCAACTGGTCCTCTTGTGGTTTGTTTTACTATTTTAATAGCTAAATATGGGCGTACAGTAAATCATATGAAGACTAATAACAGGAGACATGTAGTACCAGAGACACCGGCTTGATCTGTTTAGTCAGTTTTTAACAACTACTGGCTGAACGAATGTCTTTGGACATAAACGACTGACATTTGAGCGATTTCCAATTGAGTGTCGTAAAACCAGAACCCAAAGTAGTTACTCTGGGCAATCGCAACAGATGCAAACAACACAACGAGCCAATCAGAATTCGAAGCACATGCGGCCCAAGCTCAAGCTGTGTGGTTAATTCTTACTGGCGCCAAGCGCGGGAAAACGCGTGCGGCGAAAACACGATTGGTTTTGGTTTGGACTCCCATTGGTTGAGAAAGTGGCACTATAGTTTTGTTAACCAATCACAAAGTGTAGTAATGCAAAAGCAAACGCGAAATTACTTTCGACATTCAATTGAAAACTGCTATAAGGCCAAATAGGTAGAGTTAACTTTTACTGGAGAAAGGCACATCATCTCTTTTTCTAATCAACCTAAATACTCCGAAGTTGTTGCTTTCCGTGTTTAATAATAAAATAGTGTCGATAGTCGACAATAGGCAAGATGTAAAACGTGACGTCACTGGTTCCTTAGAATTTGCATTATGATAGATGTAACACGTCATAAACATGTAATTTTGTATTTTATTGGTTAACACTTAAATTCTAGGTGTAAACAGTGGCTGCTTACACCGCATCATAAAAAGACTAGATTATATTCGATGCATGAGAAATTTCGGAAATCTTTCTCATTTTCTCATCGTTTTAGCGAGTTTTGATACTAGCAGTTTTTTAGACTTTAGCCGCTTGATTCACGAAGCCCACCTATGTTAACTTAAATCCTAAGCAGAGGCGGCGGAGCGTTTTGAAACGTGGGGTGCTCATCTTTCACCCAGCCAGGCGCATACCCCTACACAAATTTTCCTAAATACCCTTTGCGTTATTCGTTGGCATAAGCAAACCTCTTTACAATCTTTACAGTGTCTAGTGTGTCCTTAATCGATTTGTGACAATGCATCAGTATTAGGTAGTTGTTCAGGCGGTCCCGCCTCATGGTGCTTCTTAGGTAGTTGTTGAGTCGTCTGAGAGCGGAGAATGTGCGCTCTGAAGTCGCAGGCTAGAGCCCCCCTGCCCCCCTGCCCCCCTGCTCCACCGCCTTTAGGCTAAGTATTGTTTCTTAGCAATTGACTATTGTTGGAGTAACAATAGTGTATTGTTAAGAAACAAGTTTGCTTGGAACATTGGCTGTCAGCGTGAAATCAAGCGGGTTTAAATTTTTTTCATTAATTGAGGGTCTCAGACCCAAATTAGGCCGGTGGAGAAACAAATATTGTAAAAGTGTGTTTAAGAACCGATAGGGTAATTGAAAGACCGATTTAGAATGTTTTAATTATTAAGGTAACTGTTAATTTTGTATTTTAAAGAAAAGTAACAAGGAAAAATGGAAATTGCCAGTTATATATTTTTCGGGATAGCCCACATTGGTTCTGAAACACGATCTATTGATCTCTCGCCGAAAACTTTCACTTCTTATTGGTCGGGTATTGTTAAAAGTTATTGTTCTTGTGAAGTTCGCGTAAACGTTATGCAGGTATTGACTCTTTTATGCTAATGTTGGAATACTCCAAGAAGAATATTATACCTCAGACACTTGGCATCCAGAGCAGAAAGTTATCTTAATAGATTTGCAAAATCGCCTAACCCGGAACTTGAACTGATATGCAGGTCAAAAGGAGTGATTTTGGCGGGGAAGGGGAAGCGTAGGTGGGACGTTCTTAGTAAACAGTGTATTATTAGCCTGTGAACAAGCTCCCAAGTGGGGTATAGGGCGAAAACATACAGTGCTCCGCTCGCCCGGCTCGCCGACTATACCTCACTTGGGAGCCTGTTCACAGGCTAGTGTATTATAGCCTTAATAATCGTGTTTGGATGGTCATATACTCGCTGTAATGATGATAACCACAAATAAAGTAATCTAATCTTTGTTTGCATCTATGATTAGATTTATGCATGAATTTTACCTGGGAAATCATTATCCTGCCACGTTCCGGACGGATATTCGTCCTCCAGGGCCTGTTTATGGGGAGATCAAGAAAAGTTGGCTCGGTTTAAGGCGGACACCATCTGCCCGAGACCACTTTACTCCATATAAACTAGCCTGCGAACGCAGACGTATTTCCGGCTGTCACTTCTCTCCGCCGAAAGAGAAGTGACAGTCCCAGCGGAGAGAAGCGACAGCCGGAAATACGTCTGCGTTCGCAGGTTACATATAAACAGGCCTTACTCATGAACTTGTTAAGGTTACCGTGTACCTTCAGGGGTGGCTTCAGTTAAACGGATATACCGCCTCTCAGTTACATCACAGATACCCAAAACCCCATATCAAATTAAAGCTTATAGCACTGGGTATTCAAATATTTCATTTCTTTTCCAAGAAAATAAATTCCTAGGTTTTCCGTAAAGTCGGAACTTGAAGGTCCAGGTCATCGTTCAAGAGTTCCAACTCAATGCGATTTTTATATTTTGGAAGTTTGTTTTTTTCCTCCAGGTCAGGATCCCAAAAGCTTAAAAAACGTGTCGGGGTTTTCCTTAATTCGATTTCGTTCAAAAGTTACAAAACATTTTCAAAACTGCGAGAAAACCATGCGGAGTGAACGCACGGAAATGGCTTTCAAGAAAAGAATTTTTAGAATTATCAAATTCCCCAACATATTTTTGTTGGTTATATATTTTTCTAGCATCTGGCCAAATTTTACTGAAATCGGCCAAATCGTTGTTGAGTAGTAACTCTTAAAAGTGTGCCCTGCAAGCGAAAATTAAAATTTAAGAAAACAGCGCTTGAAAAAAATTTCTCGCTACACAAACAAGTACCGCCCCCCTAACGCCTTCATGGAAAATTAGCCAATCATTTTGCAAGCTATTTTTTCTTCCCGTCACCTCCTGTGAAAATTTTCTCGCAGGTTTGCACGCACTCGCGTTCCAGAGTAATCAGATCCTTCACCATTTTGTTGGATATCTGCGGTGTTTGTTGTACGCGCACGTCGATTTTGTAATCTGCAATGATTATGGGAAAAACAAAATGAGGACTGAAGCCGACCTCATCAAGCAAAGCTGTTGGGCCGAAGCAGAAGCGGCTGAGGAGGGTAAAATTATCAGCGCTACGGAATTATCGGGGAACCACCGTAACATGTAATGTCTCAGTCAAAACGAAAATTCGTGCTGCTCGTCAGTCGAAAAGCCGGCGAATAAATCTATTCGAGCGAAATATTGTTGAGAATAACGAGGTTTCGAAATTGCTTATCGAAAGTTCGGGTGAAAATTCGCTCTTGAATGAACGTCCCAAATTTGTTAATGCTCACAAGTGATCTGATAACGTTCAGCCGCAAATGAAAAAAGGAAGCTCATGAAGCGCGATTCACGGACTCGAGAATTGAAACATTAACAAGCGCGTCTCCAAATATTCGCTTGGTTGGAAGATTTTAGGACCTTTACCTACTTTTAAGTGTAGCTTAAAGCTTTTGTCTTCTTTTATGTCGGTGTCGTACTCGAACAAACGCAAGTTCTTCCACTAAACAGACTAAATACAGGATATTCGAAGTGCGATAACGTGAGGAATTCAAGACTATAGAAAGACCGTTCGCACAAACATCGCAACGGGTGGTTACACCGGCAGCAATATGCTGTCAATCAAAGTAAAATTTAACTTCCGGTGGAAATTGCTTACGTCCCAATTTCTCGGCAAATACTCACTCTTTTGCGAAAATTCTTTTTTTGTTTGTAAGAACTTACTGGGAAGTTTATTTTTATCTAAAAAAATGAAAATCCAAAAATGTTCTCTCTGAAGGTACACGGTGCCTGATCGAGTGAGTAAATCAGTGTGTGAGTTAGTTAGTGATGTCAGTGAAAAAAGTAAGACTTTCCTTGTTTATTAGTATCCTTGTCAGGCCATACTCTCTTATGCGCCGACTCAAGTCCGTCAGCAGTGGTTCGACAGCGGGACGGCCTCCGAATAGCCCATTTTGAAGCTAGATGTGTGCTTAGGGACCTGGTACTTAAGCTGAAGCGGCTGACTATTTTTTTATACAAACCTTAGTGTTCTTTGATATGTAGATGCAAACTGATTTCCACAATAACGACGTGATTTTCATATTTGAAAAGCAGTGAAGTTTGCATCAACACAGAGTCAACTCCATCCTCGCCCAGGTGACTAAGCTCAAAACTGTAAAATGTGCTGTTAATTTGGGCTCGGCAGCCCGGGATTTAAATTAGGTAAGTCAGAGCTCGCTAGAGCTCCGCCACATTCAGCTCGTCCCCAGAGCCGCCTGGTTCTCTTAGCCGCAGGAGGCTGGGCCCCGCCGGCTAAGGGACTGGAGGCTCTGGGGACGAGAATGTTGTACACCCCAGAGAGTGAATTTTCTACGCCGAACGCCATCTTATGATGAAGCCATGAATCCGACTAGAATGTCTTTAAATGGAGCTGGCCACAGTCGAGATGACCCTGAAAATATGGAGATACCATTGGAATTCCCAACCACGAACCTGTATGAATTGGAGGACAGGGTTTTCGTTGACAATTGGTCAATACCTTATAAAAGAGAAGAATCTCTGGGAAAGTGTTTACAAAGTGCTGCAAGATTTGCACAAGAAGGTTTGTAAGTGGGTTGGGTCAAAATGTAAACCTTTGTTTATGCAATTTGCGTTCTTTCATTTTTGATCTTTTGACCCTTGGTTGTTGTCGTTCATGTTCTCCGGTAATGCATCTATCAATGTTAAACCCAAGGTGGGGTGGGGGGGGGGGGTGCCCTGGGCATATGTGGGGCATTTGACTTTTCGGAAGAATTTTTGGTCAAAATCCCCACCGTGGGGCCCCAAAATTAGGTCAAATGAGATCAAATATACCCACCTTGGGGAAGTAATATCCCTTAAGTTCATAGTAGTTGTTGTGTATATTTTACAAATCATTGATATAAATTGCCAAGCTTTCTTATTAATTCCTTTGATGCTTTGTGTAATCCGAGGAAAATAATCAACAAATCTAGCATTTAAAGTGATAAAATCAAATGTAATTGTCCCAATCTTACAGAAACAACGCGGGCTGTAAACCATGTTGAGCTATACATGTACAAATTTAGCATTTCAAGTGATACAGTCAGATATCATTTAATTTTTTCCAATCTAACAGGAAAGAGTGCACCATGTTGAGGTATACAAATCTAGCATTTTAAACAATTCAATGAATCAGATGTCATTGTTTCAATCTAACAGAAATGAAAAGTCTAACATGTTGAGCTATACAACTGAGCGCCCTGTGACCATCTATAGGATAGAGATTATTTGCAGGAAGTACAAACTTGTCCAGTTTGAAATGCTTTCAATCTCCACACAGGCACTTCCAGGATGGCTGGCACACAGACGAGCACATGGGACGATGTGACCTGGTCCCTTCCTCTGCACAAAAAAACAAACATCCCCACCTTGGGGCCCAGATTCATAGTCAAATTCACGAGGGTGGGGGAGGCAATAGAGGTCAAATGCCCCACATATGCCTGCCCCCCCCCCCCCCCCCCCTCGGGCTTAACGTTGATACTGAGATGCATAATGAATCTGACACTGAATATACAGGGGCACCCAGCAACAGTTTTCTCTCAGATCCTTTGAAACACTGTTTTAGGCTATCTGGAGTGCCTTTAAAGCTCTGTAGCTTCATTTCAGGTCACGCTCTAATATTTTTATCTGTTCGGTCTTTCTAGGGGAACTTGAGTCTAGGGCATTTTTGTCCATTTCCCGAAAACCTTAGGTCTTATTTCCTTTCCGAAAATCTTAGCTGACCTTTTTAGGTATCCAAAACGACATTTTTATCAATCTGAAAAGAAAAGAAATTTCTCCGAGTATTATTAATGGTTTAAAAAGCTATACCAAACACTCTGAAGCTATGTCGAAACTCGAAAGAGTGTTTTATCTGATTTCCAAACACCTCGAAGCTGAAACTAGGCTTCGCCTCGTTTTTTCAACCATTCAAATACTTATTAATAATTCATAAGGCCATAGTCGATAAAACATCACGTGCAATGCTTTTAAAACCCGATACACCCTCTTCCTTATTTGTATGCGGCGTTTAATATTTTTCTCGTATGCTAATTTCCAACGTTCACAAAAGCGTCATTGTTATGAACTCTCTTGGCACACGCTTTTCCAGGAATGGTTTTGAAGCCGTTCAAAAATCTCGCAGCACGTTTTTTATCGGTTCTTAAACCACTCGGCTGCGCTTTGTGGTTTTAAATCCCGATAAAACACTGCTGCTCGTGTTTTGAACATTACTTCTCAATGCATTAATTCATCAAGCCAAAACGAAGCAAATCACTACCATGAAGGAGGTTTAGTAATGTGAACTTTTACTTCGAATTTCTCCAATAATTATCAATAGTTTGAGAAGCTATATCAAACACTTGGTTGGTTATAAAATCTCGGCTGCACCTTGTTCTTCCAACCTACTTCTCGGTGTTTGGAAATCGGATGAAACTCTCTTCCTCTAGTTTGTTATATTACATACATCACTATTTCTTATGCTTCATTCGGCCAGGTGGACGTGTATAGTTTTGGTGTGCTGTTGTGTGAAATGTGCATCCGCGAGCAACCTGATCCCCAAGAGCTCCGCAATCAGATTGGCCGAGTGAATGGTGTTCTCCGAGGACTTATTCAGCGATGTGTTGAGAGGAATCCTGAGGCACGCCCTACCATGAGTGATGCTATTTACGAGCTGGAGCAACAACAATAAACCAACACGGTATGATTTCTCGCAGAATTTTGAAAACATACATGTACACTCTTCAACAATGGTATAGACAAAACTGAATCGAAGACTATTGCATATTGCATTGGTGTTGATCGTTATGAAACTTTAACAGAACTTTCTCAAACTCATTAATAATTAATCAAGAGAAAACAAAGAACACCACTATTGTGACCGTGGTTTGGATATGTGATCCTAATTACCATAAAATTTTGCCAACTTTAGCCTTGAATTTCTCCAAGAATTATTGATCATTTGAGAAGCCATATCAAACACTCGAAAGTGTGTTTCATCAGATATTCAAACACCTCGAACTCGTTTAAAAAAACTCGGTTGCGCCTCGTTTTTTCAACCTAGTTCTCAGTGTTTGGATATCTGATGAAACACTCTTCCTCGTGTTTAATATATTACTTCAAGAACACCGCAGGAACCCCGTTTTGTGAGGATTCTGTACAAAATGGGGAATTTAGTTGGAAAGTGTAAAAGGTTCCCGTAGAAATGCAAGAAAGTTACCATAATAGGCCATTTTACAGTTGTGTGGTTAGTGGCTTGGCCTTGGATTGTAAGCAAGGCTGGGGTTGACCTTGTTAATTTTGATACAAACCTCACTGCTTTTCATATGTAAATGCAAACTAGTTAGCATAAGAACAGCATGATCTACATATGAAAAGCAATGAGGTGTGTATCGAAACAAGGTCAAGCCCAACCTCCCTTACAATCCAAGGCCTGGTCACTTAGCACACAACTGTAAAATGGCCTTTTGAAACCCTGTGAGGCGTAGTAGGAATCCCCGAAGCACGCTGGACCATCGTAAGAATTGAAGGAGCGGACAACGCCGTATACGTAGGAGCCTTAAGAAAATGATTATTTGGCTCATTTGTAGAAACTCAGCATCATAGTCTCAATTTTTCCTTGGAAGCGTTCATATTGTGTGTGACTACTAGACAGAACTTTGTATAGACGCCTTTCCTTTTTGTAGGAATCAAGGACAGTAGTTCGTCAGACTTGAGTAAATATGGGCATACAGTAAATCATATCTAGACTGTACAGCGCCCTACCCAGTGCCAAGTAATACACTTGTGGAGTTTTTAGCTCGAGTACCAGACTGGGAAAAGTTTACCTCAGTTTAGTTACAGTATTAGACTTAGAACCGTGTTTGGGTACCAATTTAATGAATGGGACCTTAATCATAATCTGAACCATAACCGAAATTTATTCTACAACAATATACATTAACCCCACGGGAAGCCTGTACTTACCCCCATAGAATAATTCGATCGGAACTTAAGTTAACCTCGTCTCGGTCCATAAAAACGCAAAAAAAAAAATAAAAATAAAAATAAAAATAAAAAAGAACTTGGCCGTACATAACAAAGAAAACACAGTGTGAACTAAACATCGCATAATTTAGGATGCATCGTTCGTAGTGATGATAGCACCATAGATAGCACTATGGAGAAATTAGCGAATATAATGAAAAAAAAAAGGACCGCGTATATTCGATATAATGAAGAAAGAAACGCATATGATGGGAAAACCACCACATACAATGAAGACAATTCAAGACTGTTATGGCGTTCTATAATTTCTACTAAGAATGTAAGAAAATTAATAACTAGCGTAGAAGTTTAAATTACAAGCCTTTTTGAATGCAGATGAAGGCCTTAGCGTGATCATACAAATTTTTCCGCTGTTGATAAGTACTTTCATGCGGTGCTGTTTACTATTTTGTGCATCTATCGTATTATTAAAAACCGCTGTAAGTGGTAGTTACAGTTTGAGTCTGTGCATGAAATCCTACATTGTGAAACTTTAAATGAAGAATATTGGTCAACGCTTTCATCTAGCGTGTTTCGTTTTTCAATATTTTGCATACAAGCGGGTATTTTCCCTCTATAGCCAGGGCAGTAGGTTGAACGGTGGCTTTGTAGTTGATAGCATATTCCTTGATCTCGGAAATTTTCCTTCGGTTCAGACTTAGTCACTTTGTTACACTTTGTCTCCATTTTCTACCAGCAAAAAAAAAACCAACCCAACCCATAATTCTTAGCGTACGAAAACCTTAAAAATGCTCATAAAAACGCACAAAAAGTCTCTAAAACTTCAAACTTAGCGTACACAACGTTGTTAGCCAGGAACGAATTTCGCCAAAAATATGGCTTTATACGTGAGTATTGGCTGTAAAAGGTTCGCCGGTTATTGTGGTAGAATGTTCAGCCGCCATTATTTTGCGTGCGGTGGATTGATACCCGGCTTCCGCGTGCTGTCACGCAACCAACCTAATCGGCATTTTAGTTATGAAAGGGACGAAGCCGCGTAACCCTCAAGCGTTAAGAGGGTGAAAACCTTGTCACTGGCGGCCAAGCGCGATTGCTTATATAGTCTACGCCAGACCCCGATAGAGACTTAAAACAAGTGTCATCTAATTCAGCTTGCAGGAGTGAGGGGTGGAGATCGGGAATGGTTTCACACAAATGCCCCCAGACTGCAGCAACAAACTCATAGGAGAAAATGTCGATCCACTGCACAAATGTTCGGAATCTTTTGTTCCGTGTTTATGATAAAATAATAAAGGCACTTGCGATAAGGCTTTGGGGTTATAATTAATTAATACCGAGAGCAATGACTGTTGTGAATAATTTACTTATACAAGATAAAAACAACAGTTAAAAGGGGGCTATCAGGCCAAAGTAAATTAAGAACGTGGCAATACAGCTGCGGTGATGATAAATCATGATGTTAGATCTAAGGTCATTTATTATCATATTAAGTACAATAAAATGGATACTACATTGTAAAAGTGTACTATACATAGCCAACAACTGTCTGAGTTGAAGAAATTATTAGTCATTGTTCTAATCTATTTTGCAGGATTATTATAAGCCTGACGACCTATAGACTGCAAGCAGTCTCTCTTTTTCTCGAGTATCCGCGGGGAAGAACGGAAGATATTAGAGGGGCGAGTCGCCGGCTCTTTGAGGGGTATTCTACCTAAACGCCACTTTTCCGCCACTTGACATGGCTTTAATGGAAATATATCGTTCACGTTTCAAGCAATCCAAAAACTCTACACTCATCCCGTGAATCTGTATTGTGGGGTGTTTTGTGAATTTTTGGGTGATTTTTGGGTATATTTGGGAGGAAATAATTTTTCTTGAAGGATTGGTAAAATTTAGAGAAATAAAAAACATTGAAGATTTAGTGAAGTTTTAAAATTAGAATTGTTAGTTAATAATTAATAGACGGACACCAAGTTAGTCCACTAGCAACCTGTGGTGCTCTTGAGTTGGTGTCAACTGTCTGTTAGTGTTCCAAAAATCATTTTCTTTCTTCTATCCCTTCTTAAAACCTCTTCAACTTTCATTCAAATTTAGGTAGAATACCCCCTTAAGCCGCTCGCGCGCGTCACTCGCCCCTCGAATATCTAACAATCACATTCATTATAGTCTTTGATTCTTCTTGACCGGATACTAGGTATATAATGGCAGCCGATTCTGAACACATTTAAGACGAAGATTTTTGATTTGTTCCACCGTTTTGAAAAAGTCATCCACTTGAACCGGATCAAGATCTTGACTATAAAGGTGTTTAAACACTTCGAAAATTACAATCAGAGCTGCTCATGATCTATATGATATCCTAACATGTGAAGCCGTGAGGTATGACCGTTCTAATCAGTCAAAAACGATTTAGCAGTACACTAATTATTAAAATTTCATAATTGTTTTTCGTGTAATTTTAATTCGTTCGATAGTTGTTTCCCGCAAGGTCAGTGATGCGAGTAAAGAGTTTTTGTCATACCTTCCAACTAAATACAGAATTAACTTTACACTTCTCGTTGCAGCAACTCTACAGAATCAACAGCAGTGATCATGACACATTTTCCCACAGTTTTTAAGAGCAAGATCTGATCACGTACGGATACAATGAAAGCTTTTTTTCTGAAGAGTCAAAGGCAGGACACGTGACCGTTCTAATCCAATTAAAAAACATTGTTGCGGAAACATTGTTTCTTGTTATGTTTTCGTGGTGGCTAAATTAGCGGGAGGCAAACAAAATGTTTTGCTGCCCCGGTGGCTAAACGAGGAAACATTGTTTCGAAAAACAGATGGTCACGCATGCGCATAATAATAAACTGACTTTGTTGCCATGAAACATTTTTAATGAGCAGCACTGGAAACTAGTCAACATTGCTTTCATGGTGGCTAACCTGGGAAGCATATGTTTCGGAAGCAAAATTTGTGTCCGGGTAGCAAAAATGTTTTTGACCTGAGGCAAAAACATTTTCTTGTTTCCGAGCAGCAAAATTTGTTTCCTCAACATATGTTTCCCGCGCGGCTAAATTGGAAAACATTTGCCTCAACAACAGTGTTTCCGCAACAATGTTTCCTAGTTTAGCCAGACCTTTAAAGTCGGATGGAATGACAACGATATGTAATTTATACTTGGCGCAGACAGAGTATTACATTAAGCTAAAGACAGAGTTTCCATTATTCTCATTGTTGGTTGAGAATGAGATTCTGGTCCATCACCTTCTTGTAACTAAACCCTTTTTCAGCTAACTGGGTCTTCAATCGATCGAGGTAGCCGGGGTCTGGATGGCCGCCGCTGTGGAGAGAAAAAGACAGTGAACATTGTAGGATTTTGTTTTAAAATAAACTTTCAGAAGTTCCAAGATCAGTATAACTGAGCAATTGACATGTGTTGATACTACTTCAAATAACTGTCAGTGCACGTGGAAGCAAGTAAGTTGGTGACTGGAAAACATTTACAAGTGCAAACTGTCAAAAAGCTAAATTAAAGCTTCAATAGGTAAAGGCGAATTTACTACTTAAAGGGCCGTTAATAATAAATTAATTATAATTATAAATTAAGTACGTACTTGGCTGGGCCTCCACTTGAACTTGTTTTGAGTTCAAGGCCGTCACATATAATGCTATTCTCTGCTTCGGTAGAGGAAGACTTCCCAATGGTAAACATCGAGCGAGAATTAAACGCTAGCCTCAACAGGATGCATAGCTCGCGCCCTGCTTGGTTATCAGGAAGGTAAAATGTGCAAAAGAAACAGCAGTAAGGTACTCCCGGATTAGGATGACCCACGCCTGAAATGCAACAGAAAATATCTTAACCTGGTCGGTATTTGAACACCTACTGGCTGGCCTATGTACAGCAGATCTAATTACAATACAGAATACACCGTCTGTTTACAACTTTTCACATAGGAGAGCACGATAGGTACACTCTATTTGCGATGGACTAGAATCCCATCCAGGGGGGAGTAGCAATTCTCCGAGTTTTATCATGGTACGGAAAATAAACGTCACAATCACAGGGTCAACGTTTTTCTTCTTTTTTTTTTTTTCTTTATTTCAACAGCGATTTCATTTTCTGACCTTATTTTGCCTTGGAGTAGCAAAATGAAAATGTCCTTCCCAAGAGGTTTAGACTTGATTTCGATAAGGTAAATAGAAGTAACAATCAATAAGAAACGCCTAAGAGGCAATGTTCAACAGTTGTAGGAAGAAAAGATTCAAGGGAAACCCATTAGATAACAAGCTGTTTAACACACTCTTTAAGGTTAGTTCCTTCTCTCCTGCTGACGAGGGCCGGGCTGTTTAACACAGAGCCAGTAAAATTTTATCGGGGTAGCAAACAATGTGGGGCATAGTTGGACCGTATATCATTCGCTCAAGAAACACACGCAGCAGCAAATTTATCCTAGACTTTATACATAGTTAAAGAGAACAGTGGTACCTTGAACGCCCCTGTCGAAGTTGCAGCTGATGATAATAGTACCACAATCTTCGTAGCCCGGAAGCGAACGTTCTGGGACAGTCCTCCAGCTCATGTGTCCAGTGGGCTGGTTCCCTTTTGAATGCAGCACTAAGTTGCACAGAAGGCACAGACCAGGATAGAAATATTCATAACACGAGGGACAATAGTAGTGGGCTCCAAAGCAATTGCTTATCCAATCATCTTTATTCATGCACAAGTAACATTTTGATACCAACGTTTCTTCTGGGCAATGCGGTACATCTGAAATTCAATGCGGAAAAGACTTGAATTGGTTATAGTTGATGGCGCCTTAAAAGATTTGTTTTCTTTCGTAAAGGGTGTAAAGATCGTACAGATCAACAATGAATGTTGTGTTGCTAGCACTAAGAACACAAATGATGGATCGGAGAATTGACTCTGCATGTAGTAGATCTTAAAGTGCTGAGTGAACCAATGAAATTCTTACTGATAATTTTGTGTCCCCTACAGAATCAATAACCTGATCCAAGGTGTCAACTTGAAACTTCAGGTTAAAATGTCCTACCCTTCCCACCCTCTTTGCATCAAATGCCCTATTCGCTGTATGCCTGGGGGGAGGGGGAGATGTGACTCTTGCATAAGGACCGATCACCAAAATCATCAGCTTTCAATACAGAAAAAGAGACCCAGGAGAATATCAGCAAGAAACAGTAAGATTAAGAGTCCGCCATCGTATGACAAAATTTCAAATCAAGCTCAGTATTCATACCTGCTAATTTTCCTCTGCCTTTAACTCTCTCTTTTGATTTTGAGGCTCTTTCTTTCACTTGCAAACCAAACGGACTGCCCGCGATAGCTTTGCCACCAGCTGTTATGGAGACGCTGAAATCTCCTGCATCCTCGGATTTGTAGGTTACATCGTAGGAGCCATCTTTTGAATCCGTTATGCTGGGTTTTGCGACTCGTCCGGTCTGCAGCGACTGGATGTCAACATCCACTTCGTCAATTTCACTGTAAGTTGTCTGGCCTCGCCAATCCTTTGTAACAATTTTAAAAGTGCAATCTTTGCCTTGCAGACCCTCTGTCAATCCCTTCCCTTCCGCAATCGATAATGAGGGCTCACTATTTGTGACAACTAGCCCTCCTAACTCATTGTGTATGTCAGAAAAATCAGTTGGAACGTACTTAAGATCACTTAACCTTGAAGTAATTCATCCCGACGGGACTGATTTCCGAGGATGATAAAAGTTCTTTAAACCTTCGTTCTAATGTTTCTTCGACGTTTAAAATCTCAGTTAGATTATTTCGTTCGAGAACATCTTTGCCAAATTCCAAGCTGCCTTTACTATCCATCAGTTTCTCGTCCACGGCGCTCAATTGAGTCGAAACTTCAGTTTGAAGACTTTGTTTCCGCCTCAGTAACTCTTCAGTCATCGTTGATTCATGCTGGTGAATCAAACTTATGAAGTGTTTAGCGACTCGACGGACTTCATCAGTCGCTTGATCGATGCTGTTTTCCACTCTTACTCTTTGTTTCTCCAGGGTTTCCTTGTGGTTCTTCAAACGACAGCTCACCACCTGAACTTCTTGCATTTTAACAGAAATTTCTGACTTTTTCTTTTCAAGCCCTTGCTCAAAGGAAACTTTGTTGTGGTCGTGATGTTCCAAAATGGCGCAATCGCGACATATGCAAATTTTGCAGTGATCGCAATAATACCTCAATTCATCTTCATGCTTCCTACAAACGTTTGTCTTCCGAGCGTAATCTTGAACATCTCTTGAGTTAAACTTGCCAATGTCTTTAATATGATGATCCCTGAAGGTTTTCCATTTTTTGTGCGCCTCGGCACAATCTTCACACAAGAAGCAGTTACAATCAAAACAATAAACTATTAACGATTTCTTCTCCTCACAGTTCCCACACTGCGGTGAATCGTCTTGTCCCTGTCCGCTGTAAGCCTCCACAATTTCGACCAACTGCTTGCAGAAGAGGTTAGATGGCAACCTGTTTATGTCGTTGTTAGGACACTCGGTGATATGACGGCACGTCGGGCAACTTAATTCTCCTTCACGCTGCTGTCGCAACCAAGCTTCCAAACACGTCTTACAGAAGGTGTGAAGACATTTTAGTATCTTCGGTTCTTTAACCTCACTAAACTGTTCTTGGCACACAGAGCACTCCAGTTCCTTCTTAACATCGTCGAAGAAACATTTACTTCGAGCCATGGCTTATTAACACAAAGCAAACAATTTTAGAAAATGGAGCACAGCAATTCTTGGAAAAGCGGAAGTTGTGCCACGCTCGTACCAAGGGCCTCTCGTGACTTCTTTTGTTTTGAATTGAATTTTGGGACAAACAAGGTAATGGACTTTTTACTAAAGGAAATGGAACGGGAATGAGGTGTACCGTTTGATATTTATACCTAATGTCGGGAGGGCAAGCGGGATTCGTAAATGTTGAGGTTGAATAAGTACTGAAATTCTGGATAAATACTTACGTGTTAAGAAATTAGACCGCATAGGCAACACAAATAGTACAACAAGTATGTTTCAAAGATTTTGACTTTTTATAAGCATGCTTAATTTTGTTTTGAGGTTGGCCTGCAAAAGTATATTTTTCTAAAATAAACTATCATCATTGACATTATTGTTATCCGTTAGAATTATCCTTGTTATTATTTCGCAAAAGAGTGTTGTGTTATAGTAATCATGGCGAATAAACGGTGCAAAAAAAATTCCGGTCATTATTCTAAAAAAGAGGAAAAGGAAGGTATTCCTTTTCTCCAGGAACATTCATTTGGGACGAACGTTCCATTTGTTATCTGCATGGACTAGTTTTTCAATACAACATTGACAGCAAGCGCCAAGCAATGGCTGTTGCCTACCACATACAAAGTTAATCAATCAATCAATCAATCAATCAATCAATCGATCAGCCAGACAGTCAATCAAATAAACCAGATAAACGAACAGGAGAAAAAAAAAAGGAAAGAAAATTCTTGGAAACATCAACTTAAATCTATGACAAAAAGTTTTATGTTATAAGCGATCTTATTCTTTTCATGAGGTTTAGTGCAAAAGCACATTTTTTAAATAGACTTTTATCATCGTTATCATTATCATCATTGTTACTGTTATTTCTCAAAAGAGCTCTGATGGTACAAATGTTACAAAAAATTCCGGTTACTCTGCTGAAAGAGAGACAAGGGTAGGTATTCCTTCTCTCCAGGAACATTAAGTTGAGAGGAACGTTCCATTTGTTACCTGGACTAGTTTTTCAATACAACATTGACAGCAAGCGCCGAGCATTGGCTGTTGCCTACCTCATACAAACCAATCAATCAATCAATCAATCAATCAATCAATCAATCAATCAATCAATCAATCAATCAATCAATCAAATAAACCAGATAAACGAACAGGACCAAAAGAAAAAAAAAAGGAATTTAAGAAAGAAAGAAAGAAAATTCTTGGAGACATCAGCCTAGATCTAGAACAAAACGTTTTATTATTTATTTTATCTTATTGTGTTTTTGCCCAGCTCTTTATTTATACTGCATGTTTCAAATAAATATTTGTCTTCAGACAAGGTTAACTCTGATATGCCTCAAAATAAGAACAGAAAAATGTTTAAAAATTCAGATGCCTCGAGTGGGAATCGAGCCCACGACAATCTGATCACACAGCGGGTACTGCTGAACTATTATAAAGAAAAGATAAACTATGGTACACATTCTCCTGAATATTCAGTGATGTGTAGTAAAACTATACATACGCTTTCTATAAAGGTTACCAGTTTCTGTTTAAAAATAGCATTTTGTTCCACATATTTCCTCGTTTGTAATCAATGTTCTTTGCTTAAGAACGTACTTATTATTACAATGGGTGATTACGTTACAAATCACCCACAATAAGGAACAATTCACCCGTTAAAAGAAAACTAAGGTCTTTTGTAACAATACACTCTCCCAACAGTAACCAATCAGGACAGGAGCCCATGAGATTATGGGCTCCTGAAGAGGACAGTTCATGGTCTAGCACTCTAGGACAAACTAAATAAGACCATACTGATTGAAACAGTAATTAAACATACAAACAACTACATAGCTCTATACCCATGCATGCAATTGCATATCTTTTTATACATATAGTGAAACTGAAAAGATATTCGGTTATAGAATAGGCTATGGGGCTGCCAGGGTCTTTCAGTTTATGGCAACTACATAGTTTAAAAATAAGTCGGGAGAAAATTTTAAGCTAGATGGCAACTATATCATGATTAATAGCAAAATTATTTTGAAAGCAAATAGCTCTCTGCAAAAGTATTGCTTAAGAGATTTCATTTGAATAGTCACACCATAGGATTCCATCCACAGACTCAAAAGTTAGCACTAATGTAAACACGTGTCCATAATAGACTATGGGGGTGCATGGATGTTATTACTTTGTCAACCAGCCCTATTAATATCGTTCCCCAGGAATCACAAAAAAAAAAAACAAAAAAAAAAAAATCCGCAAATATTTGCGCTACGTTCTTGGCAGATAGCGTGACTATAATCTTTGCCAATCACCTAGCGAATGTGCGCGGGGAACACTCAATGTACCTTACACGAATACATTTTCAAAAAAAGAATGCGATTTTCAAAATTGTAAATGGCGTTGCGGCGATTTTAACGAAGGGTTTTAGAAGTGAAACGTTAGTCTGTGAGACAAGCCTAATGATAAGGAAAGTTATTTAGTTCGGCAGCATGTAAATGAAAACGAAGAAATGAATCGAGGTAAGTGTCATAAAAACATATGTCCCTGAAGGCCGTGTGCTTTTGCAAGCGCATGATGTCCAAATCCCATGCAAAATGCAATGAAAATAAATATCTCAACCGAAAAGGCATTGTAGGGACTCAGGTAAATCGCTGTACAAACCTTTAGGGTCAAGTAACCAGCACATGACCGGCCGGCTAGCTTTCGTTAAAGGTCTGAATTCATTTTTGGGTAAGTCTTATAAAGAAAATCTAAGTAACACATATATTAGAACACTTTTAAAGAATGAGGTTTTAAACAATTATCATTTGCACGTTTGTCATGAGTTGATGCAAGAAAAAAAATTCTCTTGGTTGATGGCACTCGAAGTAGCTGTTTGGAAGAATTTCAAGTCAGTTTAATTAAACCTTGACTGGCAAGATTGCCAAAATAATAATAGAATAAAGAACAGATATTTTTATTTCATTTTCATTTCTGCGAGTGAAAAGGTTAAGTAATAGTTGGAATACAATTAGGTACTACAATGGTACTTAAGGAATCACGTTTCAAGAACAAGATATACATGTATTCTTTTTAAGGGGCAGTTGGTTAATGAAACGAAATTTCCCTCAATTTTCAGATTTGTCATATACCCCCAAACCGTCACATCAAGTCATCAACATGGCAAACTCCTACGTGTTGAGCTAAGTGGCATAAGTTGGATGTTTGACTAACTTTGCCAAACTTTATCCAGTCAAGCAGTTTAGTGAATTTGACGAAATGTTGCCAAATTCGTCAAATCCGTCAACATGGCTGCCTTACATTTGCTGAGCTGAATTCGCATAAGTTTGGTAATTTGACGAAATTTCGTCATATTCGTCACAGTTGCCAAATACGTCAAAATCGTCAACTCTGTTGCAAGATTTCATAAAATTGCCAAATTGGCCATTGCATGCATTTCTGGACATACGTAACTAGGGGTTTGACGTTCTTTTCCTTTCCAGCGTTCGAGAGTTTAACATCGTCTTCAGCTTCATATCCCTCAATGATTTTAACGTCTGAAATATTTTCTCCAGATGTTAAAGCGTTTTCAGAGGAGTTCTCTTGGTGTAAATTTGGATGAATTCCTTTTTTCTTTCCTTATGGACTTCTTTCTTCGCATTTGTCAGTGCGGTCTACTTTGTCAATATTCTGTTCTTGACTTAGATTCTTGAGATTGTCTGCCTTCCTGTAAATAATTCGTCTTTCATTTGGCTATCTCTGTCTCGGTCAACTGACTCTCCGCCATTAGTCTTCTGATTCTCTTTTAACACGATTGCGGAGATGGCGTGCAAGGTGTTTTCCCTCTTCCGTAACAGTAAGACCAGGTGGTGAGGACGTGGTGGTTACAGTTTTGGAAGAGATACCCCTTCCTCTCACAGCATCGCCATGCTGTCCCTGCAAATGGAAGCTTCCAATTGGCGTTGACCTGTCTTTTCCAGGAAATGTAGGAGCAAAATTACCTCTCCCTCTACCAGATGGTGTTATCTGCTTATTTTTCTTTGAATTTATGCCAGAAGAAGTTTCTGTTTCCTCATGATAAAGAGAAAGACGTCGCTGGTTGGTCACCGTTTGTGGTGATGCCTCTTTTGAAAGGTAGCGTTTGACAAATTCTTCTTGGAAGACGCTAATGGTTTGATCATCGATGATGACCATGCGCACATCACGGAGAGTGCTAAATTCGGCGTCATCACTTGCGCTCCTCCACTGCTTTGAACATGACTTGAGCACAGATGTCTTTCGGCAAACCGAAAATACCAGAACTAATTGCCGTAAGAGCAATCGAAGAAAGCTCTAACTGCGCTGCCAACCTGAGACTTCGCACACAAGCTTGACGAAGGAGGAATATACTCTTCTCACTACCATGCACCCCCCCCCCCCCTCCCCTATGGGACCAACTGCGTGAATCACATAACGACATGGAAGAAAACCTCCACTGGTATAAGCAGCTTCACCGACACGAAGCTGTCCGTACTTTTTTGTTAATCGGTTGGACTCATCTTGTATCTGATGGCCTCCTTTCCGTACTATGGCACCTGCCACACCAGCACCATGTTGAAGGTTTTCGTTGGCTGCATTGACAATGGCGTCCACTCGCTCATCAGTTATATCTCCCTGGTATAATGAGAGCACCACTCCGTTCTTTAGGACTTGATTTAAATGCTGTGGCAAGGGGAAATCTGGCTGCTGTACTTCGTTGTCAGTACTATTGTTTCTTTGCCCCTGTCTGGTGTTTCTGCTGCTGCATTCCTGCATTAGTGGTAACTGACCACCAATGAAATCGCTCTCTCTTGATTTTGTCAATCGTTCTTTCACTTTCAACAAGAACGGACTGCCCATAACAGCTTCCTCTTGTACTGTTATGCAAATATTAAATTCTCCTGCATCTTCGGGTTTGTACGTTACTTCATAGCAGCCATCTTTTGAATCTGTTATGTTGGGTTTCGCAACTCTTCCGGTCACCGGTGACTGAATCTCAACATTTACGTAATCAATTTCACTGTAAGTTGTCTGACCCCGTAAATCCTTTGTGACAATCGTAAAAGTGCAATATTCTCCTTGGCAACCCTCTGTGAGTCCCTTGCCTCGTGCAATCAACAACGAAGGCTCGGTATAAGTGAGAAACAACTTTCCTAACTCGTTTTCTATGTTTGACACATCACTAGGCACGTACTTTACTCCAGAGGTATTCATCTCGGTGGAGCGGCTAATTTCCGCCGACGATAAAAAATCTTGAAACCTGCGTTCAAGTGTTTCTTCGACGTTTAAAATCTCGGGCAGATTGTTTCGTTCTAGAACATCTCTACCAAATTCTAAACTGTTGTCTATATCCATCAGTTTTTCATTCAGTTTGGACCAACATCTGCGACGAGAATTCAGCTTGCGAACTTGCTTTCTGCTTCAATAACTCTTCGGTCATGGTTGCTTCATGTTTACGAATTAAACTTATGCAGTGTTCAGCAAACCGATGGACTTCAGTCGTCGCTTGATCGATGCTGTTATCCACCCATAGTTCTCTTTTCTCGAGGGTTTCCTTTTCTTTCCTCAAAAGACTACCAACTGCTTCTACCTCTTTCATTTTACTTGTCATGTCCGATTTCTTCCTATCAAGTCCTTGTTCAAAGGAAATTATGTTGTGGTCGCGATGCTCCAATATGGCGCAGTCACGACAGATGCAAAGTTTACATTTATCGCAGTAATACCTTAATTCATCTTCATGCTTCTTACAGACGTTTGTCTTCTGGGCGTAGTCTTGAACATCGCTTGAATTAAACTTACCAATTTCTTTCATATGATGATCCCTGAAGGTTTTCCATTTTTTGTGCGCCTCGGCACAATCTTCACACAAGAAGCAGTTACAATCAAAACAATAAAATTTTAATGATTTCTTCTCCTCACAATTCCCACACTGCGGTGAATCTTCTTGCCCCTCCTCCACAACTTCGACCAACCGCTTGCAGAAAAGGTTAGATGGCAACATGTTTATGTCGTTGTCAGGACATTCGGTGATATGACGGCACGTCGGGCAACTCAATTCTCCTTCACGCTGCTGTCGCAACCAAGATTCCAAGCACGTCTTGCAGAAGGTGTGGAGACATTTTAGTATCTTAGGTTCTTTAATTTCACTAAACTGCTCTTGGCACACAGAGCATTCCAGTTCCTTCGTAATATCGTCGAAAAAACACTTACTTCGAGCCATGGCTTATTAACACAAAGCGAACAATTTAAAAATGGACGACAGCAATTATTGGAAAAAGTGGAAGTTGAGCCACGCTCGTACCAAGTGTCTCTGGATTTCGAATTGAATTGAATTTTAGAATAAAGAAGGTAATGGTCTTTTTGCTAAAGGAAATGGAACGGGAATGAGGTGTACCGTTTGATATTTATGCCGAATGCCGGGAAGACAATCGGGATTCGTAAATGTTGAGGTTAAACAAGTACCGAAGTTCAGGAAGTAAATTTGCGTGTTAAAAAATCAGACCGTATAGTCAACATATTGTACAAAAAATTACGGCCGTTTTGCTAATAGGGAGAAAAAGATAATATTTTCCTAGGTATTCCTCTTCTCCAGGAACATTCCGTCGGGACGAACCGTTTCTTTTGTTAAACGGAAAAACAGTTTTTCAACACAAAATTTTAAACCGCCTGAGCATCGAAGTGGCTCTTGCCTACTACATAAAAACTCAATCAATCAATCAATCAATCAATCAATCAATCAATCAATCAATCAATCAATCAATCAATCAATCAATCAATCAATCAATCCATCAATCCATCCATCCATCCATCCATCCATTCATCAGGTCAAGCAACAACACAGTCAGTCAGTAAATCAAATAAACCAGGTATTTAAAATAAATAGGATCAAAAGGTTGTCAGTCAGCAGTCAGCATTGCACAAACGGGAATGGAACACTAGTTCAGCTGTTCAGCAACAAACTGCATGGGAGGTATGTTTACTTCAGGGCATGTCACACTAGGTAATTTTTCATTCATCAAACTGGAAACCCTTTACTGATTCTCGCGATTTTCAGAAAAGAAAGACAGATGAGTTTTGTTCAATCCACTGACTTTAATGGATATATCCTCAAATAAAAGAAAACCAAAAAGTACATGTCTGGTTCCTTCACAACATTCTCCAGCTACTATTCATGGGGATTACTTTTCTAAGCCCTCTAGGGAGTCACGCGCGAGAGGTTAGACTGGATGTAACCACCTCCTGGGCATCACTCAATCAAATAAATCGATATCAAATCAACCCGACTGCGTGTTAGACCAAGCGAACAAAGCTTTTTTTCATTGATGCCCATCCCTGACTATGTTATCGATCTACTTTGGCCCCAGTATCCCGTCCCTGTCATCCAACAGGTCTTACACGTATGACACGGTACAAAGTAAATATAGAGGTCTCCTGCCATGGCTTGGGGTGTAAGGCACTATTTGGGCTTAAAAAGAATCTATCCTTTTTTCTTTCAACTCAAACCATGCAGGTAAAGATGATAAAATCCCTGGTACACGTGGAAGTGTTATTGAGTTGTGGTCTGGCTACTTATTTTCACTTTTGCCTCTGTATTCGGAGGAATACAGAAGCGCGATTCTAGTTGCGATTTCATATCACTGCTTAAAACCAAAAAGGGGTCTGCACGTGGGCTCCTAGTGGTTTCATGCTAGTTTAAAATGGTCAGATTTTTCTGGCAACTTTTGCAATCAATAGAGCGTTTTCATTCACGTGACTGCCGGGCATATTGGTTTACTGAAACAAAAGTAAGTATTTGGATAAAAAATAGAGTTCAATTCCCAGAGGTTTAGTCTGGGACACCAACATGGCCGCCATTTTTTTGTAATGGAACACCAACATGGCCGCCTTGACGTCAAGTGAAAACACTCTATAGTAAAATCTCAAAGCATGCATTCTTAAACAAACAAGACTTTCCTTTCCATTTTTTTCTAGACTAATCTTAAGTTAGGTGCTAGTGTATGACCACAGCTCCACATGTCATGCTTAATTAGCTTGAGAAAAGTCGTTGATAAAGTCTTTTAAAAAATGTCTACACGCAAGAGTAATATCCGGTAGGCATCCTTCACGAATGAAGCTGTGTTTTTCCCTTTTCTGCTAGCTGACTCTTCACTCGATCAAGATAGCTGGGGTCTGGATAGCCACAGCTGCAAGGAGAGTAAAGAGAATTACCTGAATAATATAAGTAGCAAGAACGTGACTAATTCGACGTTCGTTTTTAAAGGAACTGACGATTAACTAACAGATAATAGCATATCATTGTAACATAAAAAACTTAGCCTCTTGTTGGTGTCAATCTTAATACGAACAATGGCTCTAATTCAGCAAACAATACTGCTAATAAGAATAGTAAGCAATCCACGAAACAAAGCGATCAGGCTTTGAGGTTTTATTCCGGCTATTGTAGAGAAATTGAATGGATCGGGGCACAACCCATAGCGCTTTTTAGATCGCTTTTTTTTTTAATTTACTGAAGTCCGTGGGATGTTTTGCATGTGGCCTTCAACTCCTCAGTTTAGGAAACATTGAAGGACGAAAAAACATGTAAAAATTTCCGAAAATATGATCCCGGAAAACAACGAAAATGATCTTAAAAGCACTGTAGTAACTGTAGTTCGGTTATCCCCCGAGCCCTTCGGTCGCCATTAGAATCATTTAGATAAGATGAGGTGAGGTGAAGTGAAGTGAAGTGAGATGAGATGAAATGAGATGAGATGAGATGAGATGCGATGAGATGAGATGCGATGCGATGAGATGAGATGAGATGAGATGAGATGAGATACTTTATTTAACGTGGGAAACATACTCTTAGCAATGGTTCAGTACAACCTGCAACAGCTAGTCCACAGGTATGTCACGCTTAGCAAAAGGCAATACAAATAATAAAACTATGTAGGATAAAACTGTTTACATTTAGCAAGGTGATTGTGGGAATATAAGAGTACAATGCCCTCGCGCGCCTTTCATGCTTGCCCCACTTGGCTCAAAGGAAACTGAAAGGACTGTTAGGCAGGCTAGTCAAGCTCCCTCAAATTAAGATGTCAATTAGAACGATTCAGTTACTGGGGTGCTAACCATTTACATGGAAAACACAGAAATTCGACTTGGAAAATCAAATGGTACGCATCATTCCATGTGGAGTACTTCTGAAATTATGGGCTTCTGACCAAAGTGATGCATTTTATTACTTCCTTTGGGATTTACAGCTTATGTTCATGCATTTTGCATGTTATCCATCTTCTGTTAAGACAAGCGAAATCATTTCGTATTTATGCCGAAAATTTCCATCTGGGTGGATTGCGTAAATGGAAAGCACCCCTGGTTTACCAAATAACTTTGCTGCTTTGCCTTAGCTTAAATGACTACATATTTTAGTTATTAATCACCAAACGTAAACTACCTTGAATTCCATTGCCTAAACGGAAATAGACGTAATTGATTCCACAATCCTGGTATCCAGGGAGTGAACGCTGTGTCTCCGTTGTCCAGCTCATAGACCCAATGGGCTGATTTCGTTTGAAAAGGCCCTCCTTCTCGCACTGTGGAGATATATTCGTCTTCTCAAGGAGATGCATTATGCAGCTTTTGCAATAGTAGTGGCCCCGTGAACATTGTGGGTGAGCAGGATGTTTGCTTAAATTCAAGCACATCAAATATTTTGGTTCGCCCATTCACCAGTGTTACCCATCTCAAGTGTAATGGACCTGACATCAAACCAGTTCACGTGTACATGTCTAATCATTGGACTACCATTAAGCTGTACTCTGAATCATCAAAACCGATGAGATTTATCGGCTGCTAATCATTAAAGAATCGTTGGCGGCATTGCCTCAATCTAAGAAATACCTATAAGGCAATTTGTCTGGAGAGAATTTAACAGAAAAGTGGGAAAATAATAACAGCAAGGCCAGCTTTGAATGTCATTTGAAACTCAGCAAATGTTTATATTGTGGTGATCTCGGCACACATATTCACAAAAGACAAACAAACAAAATCAGTATACACGCACAAAAACGTTAAAGAACAAACAAGACTTTATACCTGTGCCAGAGTCTTCTCGGAGACTCCACTGGGCATCTCTTCATTCTCCTACAGCGTCTTTATCCCCTTTATTGACGGCTTGTGGCGAGGCTTGGAAATCGGGCATAGGTTTGGGGCTGCGCGAAAGTCACTCACCATTAGCCAAACTTTCGATCACTGAAACCAACTCTTTCTCCGTGGTCTGGGAGATTACTGGATCATGTGTCGGCGTTTCTCCATCGTCTGCCGCGTCGCAGTCGGGGTATGATACACCCTTTACGTCCCCGTTAATGTGTGTGAGTTCCTTCGCAGATTGATTGTGAGGAGGTTTGACATTCGTTGCATTTTCAGCAGTCGAGAGTTTCATATCCTCTTGAGCTTCAGATCCCTCAGGTGATTTTACTTTGATTTTACCCATGTCTGATAGATTTTCTCCAGATGGGAAAGCATCTTCAGAGGCGTTCTCCTGGTATGAATTTGACAGAACTGCTGGTTTCTGTTCTTCTGGACTTAAATCTTCGAATTTGTCACTGGCGTCTACTTTGTCAAAATTCTGTTTTTGACTTTCAGATTCTTCAGATTGGCTGCCTTCCAACAAAGAATTCGTCTTGGATTTAGCTATCTCTGTCCCATTCTTGAGTTCAAAGGACTCTCCACCGTTAGTCTTCTGTTCCTCTTTCACACGATTGCAGAGATCTCGTGCAAGGTGTTTTCCCTGTTCCATAACGGTAAGCCCAGGTGGTGAGGACGTGGGGGCTACAGTTTTGGAAGTGATACCTCTTCCTCTCACAGCATCGACATTCTGGCCTTGCAAATGGAAGCTTCCATTTGGCGTTTTCCTGTCTTTTCCTGGAAATGTAGGAGCAAAATTATCTCTCCCTCTACCAGATGTATGCTTAGAAGGAATGCGTTTGTTATCCTTATGTGAAGTTTCAACCGGGGCAGAATTATCGTCCTTTGGTTCGCTATGGACTCCTTCTTGTTCTGTTTCTGGACTTTAACACTGGATGGTATGTTGGCTTTGTTCGTATTTTCAGTACCTTGGTTGGAAAGTGGCCTTTCCTTGATATTATCGGATACGTCACGTTGACCGTGTTTCTCTTCATCTTGTGCAGTTTCTACACTTGGTGACTCGAATTCTCCTCCCCGTTCGGATTTTCCATCGGATGGCTTGTTATCTTCAGTCTCTGTTCGTCGCATTGAATCAACTGAATTAGCTCTATTGAATTTCTGCGGATCTGGTTTTAAAATTGTGGCAGGGGAAGTTTCTATTTCCTCATGAGATAGACGTTGATGGTTGGTTACCGTTCCTGGTGATGCCTCTTTAGAAAGGTAGCGTTTGACAAATTCTTCTTGGAAGACACTGTTGGTTGGATCATCAATGATGACCATGCGCACATCACGGAGAGTGCAAAATTGGACGCCATCACTTGCGCTAAACTCCACTACCGCTTTGAACATGACTTGAGCACAGATGTCTTTCAGCATGCCAAAAAGACCAGAACTAATTGCCGTAAGAGCAATTGAAGAAAGCTCTAACTGCATTGCCCACCAGAGACTTCGCAGACAAGCTTGGCGAAGGAGGAGTATGCTTTTCTCTTTCCATGTACCTTCCATCTGGGACCAACTGCATGAATCACGTAACGACATGGAAGGAAACCTCCGCTGGTATAAGCAGCTTTACCGACATCAAGCGGTCCGTACTTTTTTGTTAATCGATTGGACTCATCCTGTATCTGACGACCTCCTTTCCGTACTATGGCACCCGCCACGCCAGCACCATGTTGAAGGTTTTCATTGGCTGCATTGACAATGGCGTCCACTCGCTCATCAGTTATATCTCCCTGGTATAATGAGAGCAGCACTCCGTTGTTTAAGACTTGATTTAAACGCTCTGGCAAGGGGAAACCTGGCTGCTGTGCATCGCAATGCTCATGAGCATCGTGACTCTCATTTCTCTTACTCCGTAACAGAACCTTAAGTAGAATATCATGCAGTGTTATCTTAAAATCATGTTTTTAGCGGAGCTCTCGCGCGCGCCGCAGGCGCGCGCAGCGGAGCCCCATTGCTAAAAGAATTTGGTAACCCATGAACGCGAGAAATTTTGGTTTGGTTATGACGTCACTGTCCGTCCAGCGTACGTCCGTACGTCCTTCTGCCCCCTTATGTAAGCCATTGTGAAATGCCACAGTCAACCTTTGTGGTAACCCGCGTTTTTCTTGTTTTTCGGCGGGAAGCTGCATCGCCAACTGCGTTTTAGAAAAAAATAAAGCAAAACATAAGATTAAAGGCGACAAAATACAAAGTCAATTTATGTGTCCGACAGCGGGACGTCTAGCGGTGGAGGAAACAAATTGACTGGCACGTCATTAGAATCTTGAAGTGAAACCATTTTACTCCGATCCGGCGCTACGAAACGTTGGACTTTTCCTCTAGAAGTGAAACGTTTCGTCCACTTAACGTTGTAAAACAAACGACAAAAATCAACAATGGAATAAAAAGACTGATTATTCTCAGAAGAGGCGAGTATATTCATGTGATTTTGTTGACAAAACTTTGCTGGATTGCTATCCGTATCGTGCAAGATCTTGTTTTCTTGCAGTGTTGACACGCCGTGTAATTTAAACTTGAGCTTAATATTGCTAACTTCAGAGCAGTCTTTTGAGCTCATTTTTTTTCTCGGTCCATGTTTAAAATTTCCCTTGGAGTTTTATTTTTTAATCTCCTCCGATCTCCTCCAAATTTTACCTTTCAACAGCGGGAGAAAGAGTAAGACTACGCCCGGCGGGAATTTACATCAAGGGGGCATTGATCATAAACAGCAGGCGCCGTGAGTCTTGAAGGGGCAACCCTAAAAACCGGAACGGTGGAAAGGCAGAAAATCACCCCAAATCCAAGAACACGGAACGGGTAAGGGTTAGGGTCAAGGTTACAGTTTATTTGGGGTGATTTCCGCCGTTCCATGCTTTAGGATTTGTAGTTATTTTCCACAATTCCGCCGTTCCACCGTTCCTGCTTTTAGCGTCGCCGATCGTGAGGTGAATCATTTTACTCTCCGGCGCGACGAGATGTTTGATTTTTCCTCTTCATTCTTGAAGTGAAACGTTTCGCTCACTTAACACTGTAAAACGAACGAAAAAATCAGCAATGGAATAAAAGGACTGGCTATTCTCAGAAGAGGCAAGTACATGTATATTCATGTGATTTTGTAGACAAAACTTTGCTCATTTGCGGCTGTTTTGCAATAAATTGATTTCTTGCTGTGCTGACACGCAGTTAATACCGCTAACTTTAGAGTTTTCCTTTTAGCTCATTTTTTTTTCGGTTCATGTTCATTATTTCGATCCCTTGGCGTTTTATTTTCTAATCTGGTCCAATTTTGCTTTCCAACAGCGGGAAAAAGAGCAAGGCGAATAGCGGCGAAAAAGGACTGTTCTAGAGGCGGCACATTATAAACAGCGGATCTGATCCTCGAAGAAACGTTGGATTTTTCCTCTTGAAGTGAAACTTTTTGCTCATTTAACGTTGTAAAACGAACGAAAAAATCAGCAATGGAATAAAAGGACTGGTTATTTCCAAAGAGGCGAGTATATTTAAGCTTAAGTCTTATATGTGATTTTGTTGACAAAACTTTGCTGTCGACTTTTGCAAGTTATTTTTTGGCAGTGTTCACACTGCGACATGTTTAACTTAAGCTACTGCTAACTTCAGAAAAGTCTCTTGAGCTCATTTTTCGGTCCATGTTCGTTATTTCCCCTGGAGTTTTATTTTCTAATCTCATACCTTTTTGCTTCATGTAAGAAAATTTGATTCTCAGGTAAAATAGTCAGTAAAACAAACGTCTCGTTAAACACTTTGTTGTCATTATATAGCTAGCATAAACTACTAACAAGTTTTTCTCGCATATATTTCTAATTTTTGCGTTTATTTCTGACAATCTTCACAGAGAACAAACACGAATACTTTAAAGGATAGGATATGCCTTTTCAAAGAACGTTAAAAGCGAATGTAAAATTAGTCATTAGTGTGACCTCATTTTCATCATAACATCAAGCGTACGCAAAATTTTTCGCTTGTTTGTGCAAATTTTTGAAGATCGTTTAGTTTATCTCTGTTCTGATTGTTGTGAATTAACACAGTTTTTTTTTTCATTTATTACTCCAGGATACATGTATATTTTAAGTCTGTTTCATGGTTAGTGTGGCCTTTTTCTCTGAGGTTTAAGGTTAATCAACAAAATTTGCCTAAGACAGTGACAGTTCGCCTCAATCATCTTTAAAACTAAAAAGAATAATAACAACAAAATAATACTTTGAGCGTGAAGAAAACTATCAAAACTCGATAAATAGCCAATCCCGTCCTGAATATTTTCCTGTACAGTGTACATAATATTTTGTTATTTTTTTGTACCCCCCACTCACATCCATGTAGCTTTAAGAATGTCAGTTCTGCTGAAATGGGTTTGTGGGTTTCAAGAGGACACCTTACTTACTACATGTACGCCTTAATGTACCTTATTGTATAGCCGATAGTATTTTTATTTGCATGAGGCCGAGTAGAATTAAGGTTTAATTTTCAAGCGGCAGGGGTATTTCGCAGAACACCGAATGTTGAATCTATAGAAGTCCTTTAATGCAATGGCTGCCATAACAACAAATTAAAGCTAACCGTCTGTATAATCAGTGTTAGCCCTAAACAGAAAAGAAATGTGCTTAGACCTTCATAACTTGGTTTGTTGCTTAATAGGTGTCTCGCGTCCAAGCGATGTAGAGCATCCGGTTTAAACTGTGGATACCTAACCCCCACATCAAATTAATTAAAGCTTATATAGAGCCGGCTTATTAAACTATACCAAGAATTTTGAAATAAAATGAATCGTCGAATTTTTAGCGCTGTTTTCTTGAATTAATTTTTTCACTTGAAGGGGGCACTTGCTAAAACTCAAATGGAATTTGTTTGTTTACCTTCAATTTTGGACAGTAGCTAGTTTAACATATAAGGAACAAAGACGTGTCGCAAATTTTTTCTTTTGAAATATTTTTTCTCCGAGTGATTTTTATATGGTATTCGAAAATGTTCTGTAACTTTTCACTGCAATTTAATATCACAGAACGCAGACACGTTTTTTTTGCGCTTTGGGTGTACCGGAAACTGAGGAGCAAATTAAATTAGCGAAAAACAAAATTCACTTGACTTGTAGCCGTTTAAAAGGTGATTCGGATGCTCACATTTAGAGGTGGTAAAAAAATTCGACAATTCATTTAATTTCAAAATTCTTGATATAGTTTGATTAAGCCAGCTCTATAAGCTTTAATTTGATATAGGGGTTTACATATCTACAGTTTAAACCGGACATGCTACATTGCTTCGACGCGAAAGACCCCTAAAGGTATACGGTAACCTTACTGCTAAACTGTTATAGGTGGCGTAAAATGCAACATTCGGCGTTCAGCATTCTGCAAAATACCCCTTCCAGTTAACAACTAACAATATTCTAAGCACTTTTCTATACTATTTAGGGTTAAGCGATTTACCAATAATTATTGACTGCAGTGTGTCCACTTCTAGTGCTGCACTTTTTATTTGCCGGCAATGGTATTCACACTCACTATCATCATTCTCACTCAGCATCCCCTCAGTTTCACTGCACCATGTTTCACCCACAAGAACAGTGTCGGCTCCACCTTTTTTATCATTATCATCAGATGTGGGTTTGTTAGCTTGTAAAAGACGCTGGCCTGGGACTTTCATTGTCGCTAATGTCTGTCCCCTTTGCTTCTTGTAGATGACTGGTTATTAGCACAATCCTTTTCATTTTTCAATTTTTTTCTTGTATGGAAGGGAGTGTTTTTTCAAGAGAGTGTTAAGTAAAAAAAAAAGAGATTTTAACCCTCCAGATAGTAGTAACTCTTCCCAATTGTTATCCTCATTCTCTGTTTCATCGCTTCTCAATGGTTGCTTGACTTCGCAAATCTTTGGAAAAATGGAGATGTTTTGAATGCACTTTAGGTATATTTTCACTAGCTCCTCAGAAACCACAAAAACCGCAAACTATAGTAGAAGAAAAGTCTGCAATTTCTGTCGCTCTGTTCAGCTTTCCTTCATTGAAGGAATTAGGCATAAAGTCATCAACAGTACTGGTCATGCTGTTCCATCTAAAGAAGTAGCCGGAGATTCAAAGACATTTTAATTTGTACCTCTGCCCATTATGGAGCCAGCCAACCATTTTCACATGAAGCACGCTGCTGCTCTTTCTTAACCTTGCAGGTGTCTTTGACAAATTCCATGTATAACTCTAGCCACAAATTGTTGCAAAATAATAATTATTATAGCCAGGTACATGTTTTTTTGAACTTTCAGATGCCTTCAAGTAATCTTGATTAGCTGGGTCCTGTTGAAAAAAAAAAACCTGCCTTCTCCTCCCTCTCTGTTACAAATTCCCTTATGTAATCTGACAACAGGTGCATCGTCAATGTGCAACGCTATGTCATGCACGAGCAACCCTCCATGCATTTCTTTTTATTCTTTATCTTCGTAATTTCATAGTGAGTTAGTCACAGTCGTCTTCTAAATTTCTTGGTCTAATTTGTCATGAAATCTTTGAAAATATTCCATTTTATAGAATCGGTAATGGCATCTCAGCCACCTGCAGGATTAGTCCTTTCCAGCCAGCTTCCCCCCCAGTCACTGCTTTTGTGTGCTCGATGAATCCTGATGTGGTAATCAGACTTGCAAATTCTGGACAATTCGGCATCTCGTAAACCTGACCTCATCAAACAATAGCATTATCTAAAACGAGAACTTAGGGAAAAATTTAAAAATCATTATAGGCCCCCATCTACTTAAATTATGAACCCTCACTTACGAGTGTTTTAAGATTTGCCACTGCCTGGGCACAAAAGCCATACACAGAGGGTGTAACCTTTACTGGTAGGTTTAGATCTTGTGTTTTAGCTGTAGCAAAAAATGCAATCTATCAAGCTATCCATAAACTGCTGTGATGAGTCTGCAGGAGTGATTAAATTGGGATTTTGCTTGTAAGGACAAAAGGTTAATGGGTTGGAGCAAGGCCTGCTCCTTAATTGAGAAACCAGAGAATAAAATCTGCAGTGTAAATTTTTGTGGTGGAACGAAACCGCTTAGTTTTCTGTTCAGTGTTACCTCAGTAAGGAATTGTGGTCCATGAAAGGTAAAGAAAAACTCTTTGATGGATTAAAACCTATGACCCCAGGATTTTTTTATCACTGATGGACCAAAATTAAGGACGGTGCCTACTAATACCGAAGTATTTTTGTTTGGTTTATAACTATGCTGGAAAAGCAGATGCTAGCAAGGGCTATTGGAATCTAAAAAGAAAATTGGGGGTAACCATGCATTTTTCAGCGATAACCAAGCAATAATATCTCTAAAAAGCGCCAAAATATAAAGCAATGTATGGGATTTTTTCCTAAATTGACGCCTAATTATTTCTGAAACATGCATGGTTACCCCCAATTTTCTTATGAGATACCAAAAGCATTTGCTAAGTTCTGCTTTCTCCGTATCATGGGTTTTAAACCGCGCAAAAATATTCCTGTATTAGTAGGCACCACCCATAGGAAACTCGAGTATCTCGAGATGCGCAGAACGTATGCGCAGTAACAATAGTAGGCACCGTCCTTAATCTCCTCACTAGGGTAATGCAAAATTTAAGTGGTTTCCTTCCCACACAGAAATTTACACTCCAAGGATAATTCCCTGATTTCTCAGTTGTATAGTCAGTACTGCACAACACAAAATTTCATTATCCCATAATTGTTGTGTTATTTCCAACTTTACTCCAAGTTAACTCTCGTGTTGCAAAGTGTAGAAAAACTGCTGGGGATAACCGGCTCCCATAACTGCCTGATGGATTTTTTTTTGGTAAAGATTTTGACAGCGACAGTTGAGGATTTGTACACAATTGTTATTTGATTCTATGTCAAACAATTTACTAACTTAATTTAAAACCAGGTACAAATGACTAGGGACTGAAAAAAAATTTTCCCTTGAATAATTAGACTTACGACATTTATTGCATTCAACATAGAAAGAACACACTCCTTACACAGATTGGAGTTGAGATTGTGTGGGAGAACCAAAGTTGATTGCCATGAATGAAAGGATATTGGGACATACATGTGTATATCTGGCAACCCCTGTAGATTTTGCAGGGGCAGATGACATCATCACCAAATTGGCAAAGGAGAGAACCTACGCTAGGATCAAGGTTATCAAACGCACTCTCTGATCCAGTTTTGATTATTACTAGTTTCCATACATGTATATACAAAGTAGCAAAAGGCATTCACAAGTGATTGTTGTTTTGACTTTACAATATCAAGAATAACAGGCAGCCAATTACTGCTGTGGTTTCTCTGAACAAAACGGTATCACTTTGCATTCTCAAAACAATGGAACTAATGTGATTGACAGGAAGTTATGAAAGGTTCATGTTTTCCTATCCCTACCGAAACAAATGGGAAAAATTATACTGCATTCTTAGATTAAGTTAAGAGCAAGAAAGACATCTTGACTCTCTTGTATATCAATATCAGTTGCATGGAACTGACCATTTAGTTTGAGTTTATACAAAAATCAAAATAAGCACACAAGAATAGCTATCAACCTGGGAATAACAGAAATTTTTAAAAATGAGGTTTTCAATCTAATTTATTGAATTAATGGGCTACAACCGTGCAATAAGAAAATATAAAAATGGCACAAAGCTAATTTGACTTGAAATATTTCTCCTGTATTCAAACATCTCCAATGCGCATCTCCCTCAAACAGAACCTAAACATAAAAAAATCATTCAATTTGACTAGAAAAAGATGAAATTTTAAATATTTTGTAAATCCCTATCACTTATAATTGGCTCGTTTTTCAATTGCTCCACGGTGTACCAGTTTGGAACGATCTCCTAGTATTAGTAGACCACATGAATTCATATAACAACACTGGCCTACTATTGTCCGTATTAGCTTGCATTTTAATATTATCTTGATTAAAGATTTCTTTAAGAAAATTGCTCCCTAGTCAGAAAAAAAACAACACTACAAACAGTTTAAAGGTGTGTATGCATACATAAAGATTTGAAGTTATCTTACCTCCTTGATTGACGGAGCTGCCGGACCTTTCGCCTTCCACCGACACAGCAAAACCCCTTCTACTTTTGACATTTAAGCTTATCACACTAACAGTTTTCCTTCAAATCTGCTGTCAAAACGGAACATCTCCACACAGTCGTGCAGGAAAAATAAGACGAGGCGTAGGAAAAATTCGATGCTTCCAAACCTGAAAACTTATGCAGAAATTAATCCTTTCTTTTTTATCCACCATCCTAATACAGGAAGATGTCCGAACACTGCTACTTTTATCCTGTTTTATCCAAATCTCTAGAAGCAAAGACTAGCAAAGACAACTAAATCGCCTCTTCGCTCGTACTCAGAGCCCGCGTTACCGTTATCCAGCGCCCGTTCCGCTGGATAAGGGTAATGCGGGCTCTGGGAACATGATTGCCGCCATTTTTTAAATGAAGAATCTAGGTACTAGGAGTCCAGGATCAGGAATCAGAAGACCTTAGATAACATAGTCTCCTCCGCAGCCGTTATTAGTGTCGTCACGCTACGCTCCGTGGGGAGGAGCGTTGCGTGACGACCACGAAGGAGACTATAGATAACAAAGACTGCAAACCAGATTTCAGAGCCCAGCGCTTTTCGCGAAAACATGGTTTGGTGGGGGTGCCAATTCTCGCGAGCCCACAAACCTGGTTCCAATCCTTGTTATTTAAGGATTATGGATTTTCCTAGGAATTTCATTCCCATTCAAAAACGCGCGTGGGCTCTGTGGACGAGATTGGGGTACAAGCGCAAAGATCAACCAATCACCAACCCTTGCTTGGTGAAAGGAAAATTAAGAAAAAATGCCCTCTGTTACAAAAAATCAACCTTAAATAATTGTGCTCTCTGTATTACCAGGAGCCGATGATCATGGGCTCCTGGTATTACATTGCTGATGGGGAGTTTGCTGCATATGCATTAAAAATATATATAATTTTGGAAAGGATGAGGAACTACGTCCATACCATAAGCAGATTTCTATAAATGCTATCAAAAAAAATTGGAGTTCCGCTTTTAGGCTTGGCTAAATATATATATTACAGTTTTCGAGTATGAGGTGGAACACTGTAATTTTCCATACCTTAGCTCATTCTAATTCTAGAGACTAAAAGGTTTTTTAAATAACCTGTTTAGAATTGACGGAATTCCGATTGACGGAATTCCGGTATCTGGGCATTGTACTACACGAGGCCTTGACCTTTAGCGCCCATGTAAGTATCTTATCATTAAGGCAGGGAAACGTTTAGGCATGCTGAGTCAAGTCAGAAACGCCATATTATCATGCACACTGCAAACGTCATATACAAGTCCTTCATTTTACCGGTCCTCGACTATTGTGATCTAGTCTGGGGCTGTTGTGGCTGGATTAATGCAGATTATTTAGAGAGGCTTCCGAGGCGTGCCGCCCGTGTATAATTATGCCAACATCAAGTAGCAACGAAGCAATCAAATACCTTTGCTATGACACTCTTGAGTTACGGCGCGAAAAGCACGTGTTGAAATAGGTAAAGCGTTGCCTTCAGGGGCGTGTTCCTCAATTTTTTAATAGGTATTTCACTTTTAACAGAGATATTGTAGCTAGAACGACAAGGCAAAGCCATCATCTATACTAGGGACATCATCTGCCCCTAGCGTTAAGTTGGAATGCAGTAAGAAGTGGTTTTATTATCATGGCTGTATTGTATAAAATCGTAATTTGTGAATTAGCTTATTATAATTTTTTTTCCTATCTTTTTCGCTTTTCTCTGCATATAATTTTATTTATAGTTTATTGATTTTTTAGCATATGACATTATTGATATATAGAGCCTCCGTTCATTGCTACCCTATTCAAATAAAGATATCATATCATGTCATTGTTTGGGGTAAAAATTGTTATTCGGTGAAAATCAGGTGTATAAATGTTTTTATTGTATTTGAAGAGGTGAGTAGAATGGAGATGTTGGGCGGAGTAAGTTTATTAGACACATCGTACATAGTGATAGAGACTGTTTAGAGATGGAGTATGTTCACAGGAATGATATTTGCTTGAACAAATAGAGGAATAGTATGAGCTCTGTACGGTGTAAAATGAATCAAACGAAGAACCCTGTCAGCAGAAGTAGGATTTTTCAAGATGCATTTGAACAGCTTGACTCCATACAACTATACTATACGACAAAAAGGGAGAATCAAAGACAGGTAGATATGCTATAAAGTAGACGTTGGAACAAACTGCTTTAGTCATGCAATGATTCCTAACGATTTACTTGTTTTCGAAGTAATATAATCAATATGATATTTGACTCAATTATTTCACTTAAGTATTTAGCTACTCTCCTATCTAAAGAAATGAACGAGTTTGTATTATAGTCAAACATTCAGAAGTTTACCTGACGATCAGTATTCTTTTGATAAGGGCGATAAATGACAAAACTTGATTTCTCAATGTTTTAAGATCATTTAGTTGCAGTTAGCCAATTGTGTAAACCAAATAAGTATCGTCAGCCAATAGACAGACCCCTGAAGAACACCACAGGCAGCTTGTTCAGGTTTAGAAATATTATACCCAACTTGAGTCGTTTGAATTCGTCCAGATAAACAAAAGGAGAACCCCTTATTGTGATTGATCCCCCTAATACCATACTGTTCCAACTTATGCAATATTAAAAGGGAATGGTCAACATTGTCGAACGCCTTTTTTTTGAGTCAATAAGCCGAGAACCCTCAAAAGATTCAGTAACCTTGTGGAAGATTGCTAATTCAAATTCAACTGGGAAGAGAGAGGTCGGGTTTACATACCAAATGCCTTTCAGTTCCTCCCCCCACCCTCACTCCTTATCCAATCCGAGATTTTAAAGTTATGTTGCTAATTATTTATAGTCTCGCATCAGTACGCCTGGTGCACACTGGCGACATGATGACATAACGACATCAAGAAACGATCAAATTTTTTTCTTTATGTCGTTATGCTAATGTCATGTTGCTTCTTCTACGTCATTATGTTATGTTGTTCAAACTTGTGACATAAAACATCGACAAAAATTTTCATTTGCTTTTGCGTGACTTCGCCCGGCTTTATATCGTTATGCCCCTAGTGTGAACCAGGCTTAAACATCAGTAACTAAAACAAATGTTAATAGGAATGTAATAACACCCTTTTACCTAAAAATCCGAACAGATGCTTAACTGACAAATTTGCCTTCAGAAAGGCAATAAAAGTATCCGGAAATTGCAAAGTGTTCTCATCGCATGCCGCTGATAATACAAAAAGAAAACAAGTTCTGTTCTGGCGGACCATACTATCCACTTCAATGAAGCCGGAAGTAAGCTTTGGGTGAAACCTAACCTAACAATTAAATTCTCCTCAGTAAAAATGGTCCTGATAACACAAAACACACTATGAGATCAACTGGCAAACCTTCACTGCTTTCTGGTGGAATATGCTGAACTACTACACTCCGTTCCGCTTGGTCTTTGGTATGAACCTTCGTTTTGGGACCATACGGCAGAACCTTGTCTAACAAACTGGTCATTTTGGGGAAAAGCACCCTGAAAATGGACGAGGCTCCTAAATTTAACGACAAGAGCGATGGCGACGGCAGTTAGATCCCAGAAAAACAAATCAAATCACCAAATCACGGGTTGTCGCTCAAAATTATCTGTATGAGCTTCCGTTTTTCTCTTCGATTTCTCTGCGCTTTGCTACTGCCCCTTGGTAAGAACTTTAAAGACAAAAAAACTTTACAAAAAGACTTTACGTTACTGAAATCTCTATTTTCGTGTACTTTCAACAACCGGGGAATACCGTAAAGGCTACGTCATTTCCTTTCTGGGAAAACCAGTAGTCGCATCTTATTTCACTGAAGCTTGCACTGCTATGGCCGCTTACGGCAGTGATACAGTTAGAACTACGGCTGGTTCAGTTCTTGTTCGAACATTCGATGATATTTGTGTCATCAACCTGACAAGTTGTCGTCGAAGTATAGTTGTAAGGGGCTTTCAAGTGTCAGCAACAGCGGAAGATCTAATTGTTCATTTCCAGCAAAAGAAGAATGGCGGTGGTGACATCGAAAGCATTGCAATCAGTAAAAGAGGAATCGCAGTTATAACTTTCGAGAAACATGAAGGTGAGATACGTTATTACGTTTCTGGCGAACGGACACAGATATATGAGGTAAACTTGGCTTTCATTCTAAAAAACGATGGCCTTATTGATTTGAATATTTAATTTCAAGGCCTCGCAGATCGTTTTTATTTATTTCGCTGCCGAAATGTGATAAACGTTTTCGTTGTTACAGACTTTCTTAATTAGTATACACATAAAAGTTACATTAAATAGAAAAAAATTAATGCACTATTTGATGTTATGCAGTGGATGTCAATTCTATAAAAGTCTGAAATTTCAGCATGTTGTTAACATCAGTCTGAGCAGACGTAAATAATAGCACATTTCTCAAGGGTGACCAAGTCGATGAAATTTGTGTAATCTTTTATCGATTGCTATCAATTTCCAGTATGAATCGATAGCTTAATTGGTATCGATTGGTTGCACATTTTTCCTGGTTCAAATTGTTCAAGCCAGCTAACGAGAACTGTACGTGCTTACCAAATATTACATCTTTGCACGTATATTGTCGATTGATTTTTCACTAGCATTTTAGTTTTTTTTGTCTTCTCAGTATAATAGACTTCTGCTCCATTTCTTTATTGTCGTCACGCCGTTATTAGCTATATTTTTTACTTTTCTTGTCACTTATTGTAATTAGTTATATACTCTACATTTATTGTCACGTTGTAATCAGCTATAGTCTTGACGTTATTGTATCCTTCTTACAAAAATTATATTAAGGCCCGTTTAAACGGTTTCAACATTTCACGGCAAATGTTGGATGAACAGAGTGTTCACATAGTTTCAACAACATTTAACATTTTCAAGAACAAAGGAAATGTTGAATGAAAGTTTTAACCAATTTAAATTTGATCCAACAAGCTTTCAACAAGCTTTCAACATTTTTTTGCTGGTAGTGTTGACGTCACGTGTTAGTATTTTTAGAAATGACGTAATGACGTCATGGTGTTAGTATGCAAATGAGGTATGGTGGTGCATGCACATAGCAAAAGGTCAAAGGTCAATCGAGACGACACGTGATGTTCATCAACAGCTTTAAATAGTTTTTCTTCTATCGTCTTATCTTTATCGTCTTAACAAGTGCAGGAATGGAACTTTGGCCAACGCGATCTTGGAGATAAGGTTGCGTAGAGTTTCTCTGCTGTCCAGCCATAGTCCACCTTTAGATGCTTTTATCATTTCTCTGACCGCGGATAGTGGTATTTTCTTGCTTCTTCGTGCCTTCCTTCTTGCAGAAATAGGTCCATCCACCGTGATTAGGGTACTCAATGCACCCAGATCATCCTTGATGGCTTTTCGTTTTCTTCTTTTTCCACCGATGGTGATTCTGAGTTATGTTCTTGGAGAGGTAGGACCGGCTACTAGGGGAGTGGTGCTCAAGGTTTGTCGTCGTTTTCTTTATATTCGTCGCGGTGCTTGTGGCCGTCTGTCAGCTTCGGCCAAGGCACTCATCAAATCGTCTGGATCTGGGTCGGATCCTATGGTGGGAATGTCACTCATTTTATCGATGTTGATGATTTTTCATGCTGGGTAGATACGTCAGGTTGCGTCCAACTGTCCCAATCAGAAGAGGTTTCCAAATCTTGTTGCATATGACGAGTTTTGTTTTTAGTGTGACTCGTTTATATAGTCAGTAAAGAATGACAGCAACATATCAATAACATCAACTTTTTTTATTTTACAAAATAGCAACCTCATTATCTTCAATATCGTGATGTCCAACGATTGGTACGATTTCTTTAAAATCAAATGAAACGGCATACATATCACTTTTCCAAAAGTAATTTAAAATTTGGTCCATTTCACGTTCTGTTGCTCGTTTGAAATGTCTCGACGCAGCGGTTAAGGATATGCTGATAAACAACAGCAGTGGTGCATGCACTTCCTCGACTCCTCTTGTGACGAAAGTGAACAAAAAGACTTCCAAAAACCTTTTCATTGCAGCAGTGTTAAGCGGGTAGCAAATTGGACTGAGAAACATGTTCGGAAAAAAAGAGAGAAGTTGTCTTTTAGTCTATCCATTCGACTTCGGAAGATGGATATGCTATACTATAGATTGTCTGTGAGCGAGGCACTGATGTTCCAGCGGTTAATGGAATGACGAGTCAAATTAGTTTGGTTTGCAATGATGATGTTTAAATCATGTAATCGTCGAGGAAGTAGAAATGCTAACAAGCGATCGCAACCAGTGAATAATTCTGTTGGTCTTCAGTGAGCTGCTCTTGACAAGGTCAATGAGATAGAAACGAACGTTACTTCTTGATCCCAACATTCTTCTCGACTTATATAGTGTGTCGAACAATGCATCGTTGAAAGCAGATAGTTCGAAGCATGAAATAGGGTTAACATCTCTGAAGAAAACCGTAGGAATTATTTTACTGCATGCTCCATTGCACGTTACCATTGAATGGGCCACTGAGCTCGAGAGTGTTGGTTTTTGAATGAAATCTTATATCATAACGTCTTATGGTATCGCGTGAATTCGTGTTTTGACGAGCACTAGCTAAAGCGAACTCATTGGTTGCGAAATTTAAATGAAAACAGCAAATAATTAATAAGACGGCTCGGCAGAGAAACAAATTGATGACAAGTCGTATATTTTAAGTTGATCTCGCCCACTATTCTTTGACTCGAAGGTATTGTAACGCTCATTCCAAGGTCGATGCGTTCGATGTTTTGTTTCCCCCAACTTTCGTGACTCAATCCGAAGCGTAATGATCGGAGTAGAACCACGACTTGAACGGGTAGAAAACGTGCATTTATCTGAAACTGAAAACGAAATGGATCAATGATCGATGGTTGTGAAATCGTATCGTTGATTAATGGAAAGAAAAAAGTACGTTTGTTTCAAACATCACATGTACAGTACATGTCAATTATATGAAATACTCCAACGGGAAGGTTGCTGTCTTGGTACCATTGTTCCACGAGAATGTTTATCGTGTTTACTCTTCCTGGGAGTATGACACTGAAAAACTGATGTGCGAATGGAATGGAATATGTTTTGTTCATAATATGTTTTGGATAATCAAATCGAGTTGACGATGGTTTGACAAATTAAAATCGACAGTAAACGAAGAGTTAAAACGCCTACGTCATCGAGTGCCAAATCATAGTCTGGTTGAAGTGGGAGCGGTATCTGTGGAAACGAAAACGAATCTGTTAGCTTCTGGAGCGTTTTACGTACACATGACGCAAATGAAGTAAAAAAAAAATGAAATAAAATAAAAAATTAACCACGACAACAAAAAAATGAAATGAAAATAAATAAAAATAAAAATAAATATTTAGAAATGATATGAAAATTATTCGAATGACAAATCCACTCACTTGTTCCATTTCCCTTCTGGGCAAATTGACATGCAGCAAACGTTCCAAGCGTGCCACGATTTTAGCATTGGTGACGTTTTCTAGGTTTGGTGTCTGGATCGGGTTTGCAATCGGTCCAGACTCTTCTTCCATGTTTTGTTGTTGGCAGAGCGGATAAGTATCATGATTACGCTTCCATCTTCTGAAGCAATTCAAATGCAAGATGCAAGGGATTCACTACATTTTCTCAAGGATCGCAACAAGACCGGTTAGGTTGACATTGTTTTGTTTACAATTACAAATAAATTAAAGCTTGTTAACAGTCGCTTTTCCTCGGTACTTTGGCATTGCTGATAGTTTGTTTTTACTTTGTCTACATAATAACTTGATGTTCATTATGCCTTATCACTGGAATATAAAATAAATGTGCGGTTGTATTAATCAGAACTGAATACTAAATCGGGCCTGCATTTGTAGCTACTTTCATTTGTCTTGGAATTTGATCGCCCTGCTAGAATCCTGTTTGTTTGTTTTGTTTTGTTTTATTTTGTTTAGTTGGCGTGTTCTCTTCAGAGCTTAAAAATCTCGTGATAGGAATGAACGAAAGAAGACGACAACATGCACATTGGGGATCTTCTTATTAGCTTTAACGGTAAAATAATAGCGGGACGAAATAGCAACCTTGCGTCGTGTACACGTACGTGGTACTGTAGATATCTGCTGGGCACGGGTTGTCGCTGGATCCTCCGTCAGACACACACTTTTGTCGCCATTTCAGCCGGATACTCACGATGATGATCTGCTCACAGTTGGTGGACCTCCTTCTTTATAGGTGGTCATGATGCCGCGATTCTACGCCTAGCAGCCGTTTGTCTTTGATCGAGGATGTTTAAATGTAAACTGATAGCTAATATTCCCTTTTAAAAAAATAATGAAATACTGTAGATGAGAATTCTTGTGTGATAAAATTGTGGAATTGGGTACATTTATTGGTTAGTTGGTGGAAAATTTAAAAGAAGTTATTTTCATTGATTGGTTTGAGGAAAATTAAAAATAGCTATTTTCTTTGTTGTATGAAATGACCTATTACTTGGAAAAATTTATAATTCACATATTTTAAGGGTGTTTGTTATTTTCTGAGAAGAGAACACCTTTTGTTATTTTCCAAAAACCAAGCAAATAAACATTGGTTACTGTTCAAAGTGTAAAGTATAATGCAACAAGTTCTTTTAGAAATGCAAAGAGTTATCACAGTTATTGTTTGTCGAGTACTGACAGAAGTACATGTAATTAACTTTAGCGCTGTTTGTGATCACAGAATAAACAGTTTGGTGAATATACGATTTCATCGTCTTTAACCCTTTGTTCAAAAGTGAAGTTGTCCCAAATGAGTATGTCTGTCACATTTTGTAATGGGTGTAATTTTAATAAATAATTTAAAAGTTATTTTCTTCCTTTGCCAATTTTTTTTTCATTTCTTTCTTGGAACAAATGTGCGTTCTTAATCACAAGTTGTCTTAAGTTTGCATTTGGTTCTCACATTTGCTACAGTGTGCAATGTTGAGTAAAATTTGTAAATATCGTGCAAACATGAAGTTTGATTTATGTGCAACTATGACCAAAGTGAAGCAAACATAGCGTTTTACCTCATTTGTCCACCCTGTTAAACCATTTTCCTTGAAGAAAATGTCTGATTTTACTCACCGGCTTTTCTTTGCTTGCAAATGTCGTGCAAACATGAGATTTGATTTATGCGCAAATATGACAAAGTCAAGCAAACGTAATATTTTACCTCATTTACTTCCCACGTAATGGTTTATATTGAATATTGCGTAAATGCGGTATTGCTTGTAAATGTCTTGCAAACACGATATTTGGTTGCAAATATGTAAACGTAAAGTTTTTACATCTTTCTCATTTTTGCAACGATGTGTAAACATCGTATAAATGCGGTATCTGCCATCTTTGTTTTGAACGCAAATCTCGTTCAAACATGAAGTCTGGTTTGCTACTTTTGTAAATCGATTTTTAGTGCACTGAGAAGAATGTTTTGAAATCATTCCATCCTTTGATGACCGTTCCTTTGGTGACGATGGTACTGTTCTGGAAAACGGATCAGACGATCATTCCGATGGCCATGACCAATAGAGAAGCTCCATTGAGAAAACCGTGACAGCGTCTTTAAAATTATAATACATCATGCGATGACAACACCATTGCTTGTGATAGAAACAGTAAAGTGAATCTAATGTTTGAAGTAACTCTCTGCCAACAATTGGATCCTCCGTCAGACACACTTTTGTAGCCATTTCAGCCGGATACTCACGATGATGATCTGCTCACAGTTGGTGGACCTCCTTCTTTATAGGTAGTCATGATGACGCGATTCTACGTCTAGCAGCCGTTTCTCTTTGATCGGAGATGAGGAAGGTGATGAATAGAAGTGGAGGGTGTGGGAACCCATGTTCTCCTTCCCCGGCCACCTCGTCCACCTCTGGCAGTGGTTCTTCTTCGCCCACGTCCACGTACTCGTCTGCTAGGAGTTGCACGCCCAGGTGCTCCTAATCGACTTGGACTTGGGGGTGTCCACGGTATAGTGGGATTAGGATTAGGTCTCCTTTGTCGTGCAGGAACCCTGATTCCGGCTGGACGAACGGTGAGTGGTGGTGCTGGTGGAGGTGTGGGAGTGAGAGAGCCAAGTCCTGCTGGAGTGTAGGAGAGCGGATCAAGGTCAACGTTAGCTTGTGACAAGGCATCTTGAAGGATATCTCTCGTAACAGTTCTTTTGCGGCATTAGTACCACCAGTAACAACCCTGGCAGGATGAAGTGGCGTGTAGATTTTCCTCACTCTACGGGGTGATAACATATCTTCAGGTCCTCCCGTGGCGCCCGAAGCAAAGTTTCTGGCTCGCTCTCACTGCAAATCCATGTCCAACTCAGTGGGTTTTGCTTCCATTCTTTTTTAGATTTCTCCTCCAGGTCCTGCACTTCTTTTTTCTCCTCGAATCTCTTGCTCTCGACGAGTTTCAATACGTTTTGGAGAAGATATCCTATGCACGGATCCATTAATCCGATATGGTATGACAAAACTTTTTGGTAAAGGTGTTTTTCAGCTTTTTCGAACAGAGTTTGCACTGGTTCTTTAAAGTACGCTTCGTCGACTCTTCCACGTACGGTATTTTCTCTTCCCATGGTCTGTTCCATCCATGTCCTCCGGAGACATGTTTTCGAGATACGCCAAATATGTGTCTTGCAATATCTGTTCAAAGGGGACAATTCTTTGACGTCCCACTCTTGCTCAGTCATCTCCATCGCGCCCGTTCTTGTAACAACGCGTCCATCCTTCGACCTTCAAGATATAGCTGTAGAGTCTGACGTCATCGGATGACGCAGGATAGCAAAACGGACGTGACGTAGCATGATGAAAAACGTCAAGCACATCCTTCCAATTGGAGGAGAAAGATTGCAATAACAAATGTCGAATACCCAATCCATCTCGAGGCTTTTTGAAAGCTACGATGTAATGATCGTTGTGCAAAATGCTCTTGGCATATTTGCCGACAGGAAACATGTCTTGAAAAAGATACAAGATCGTGATGTTTCGATGATGGGAATGTTTCGTGAACAATTCCAAGACGGGCTTTCACTTCCCCCTTTGTCCATCAAGTCGTCCATGACCAATATAAGACCTTTGGGAAACCATTTGGCTAAGTCGCTCAACTCTGAAATACCCTCGTGAAACTGAATGCCCTGCTTTTTCACGCGTTGAAAGCCGTCCTGCCATGATCCGTAACAATAATGGATGGCATTCGGAGGAGATTGAAACAAATCCAAATTTGTGTAACAGTAATCTTTCCGTAAAATGGGTTTTACCGCTTCCGGAAGGACCCACCATCATTATACTTGAAGGAGTATGAATACGAAACTCTCGGCATCGATTCATGACTGACAACCAACAATCACATCAAACGTCTTTTATTTGATAAAATTGCTTACAGTGGAGTTTACAAACGTGGTTCCAACCGTTTTCATGAACAATCAACTATTTTAAAATTTGACCCGCTACATAGTCATTCATCACATAATCGTGTTTCGAGAACTGATTTCAAAAATCTGACATGGTATATAATCTCGCTTTGGCCTTGATGAAAAACAATGCATAATGTCCACAACTCTTGCTGTTCACTTTTTGGATACTCTGGCCATTGCTCACGACGAACTTCCACTGTCTCAACCAGGCTTCCAGAGGTTTGGCTCCGTAAATCTCGATAGGTAATCCGTAACTGTCCATCACTTCACAGACATTGCCTTTAGTCCAGAGAGCCATCCACTGTTCTCCCGATTTCCCTTTCTCGTCCGTATTCACGATATAGGCACACTCTTTGTGACTTGGTTTTGGACGGTAATCCATCGCACGGCGAGGCTCCTCGATAAGAAGGTTTCTATAGGGCATCTTCTCCGGCCAAGAAATACAATTGCACGTTACTCAAGGCTGCTGATTCCATCTTTTTGACTTCTCTCGTATATGTTGTACTTCACAGTACCAAACCAATCTATCTCCAGCAGGTTTTCAAGCTCGCCGTAGATCGTCACGGTGATGACTTTGCCGGGCGGTGCAGCGAACTTTAATTTAAGCTGTAAGTCTCCACTCTTTCTTGGGTTCAGATTCCTGGAGTCAGCATCTCGGCTAGCCACACTGTCAAACATTAATAGGGAACAGTTCTTGCCTTGCTCCATATCCGAGTATTTCAGCATGGTAGGAAGGTTCTTTTTTTCTGGCACCATTTGCTAAACAAATCTGAAGAGACCGAGTGGATCTCTGCTAACATTACCTCCGTTCAATTCGAGTGTTTCTTAGGGGTCTTTTTCTCCCCTCACAATTTGCTTGATGGTTTCCAAACCGAACTTTTGAAAGGCAAAAGGATAAAAGTCTTTGTCTCCATTGAAGGCTTTGGCATCCAACAAACCCTCAATCATTCGAACGTGAGTCCTTCCTTGAAAGATGTTGTTTTCTTCCCAACTATCTGTGTTGCCTGATTTCTCCTCTTACCACAGGATACTCAGCATAAGGCTCTTCCTGTCTTGCTATAGTAAGAGTCTTGTAGAGGTTAGAATTCAATCAAAGCTGACACACAATGAATCTGATTTCGATGCCCTTGGGCAGCAACCGGATGGTCTTGTGGTTGTTTGCAGTGACTTGAGTTCTCCAGAAATTGGGATCATTGAAGTGGAATTTGATCTTCATTTCCGTTTGCAGTACCACGACTTTTCCGTATTAAACACTTCCAGATGTGGTCTGAACATCAACCACTTCTCTTTGATGACATAATCCGCGGTCGCTGTTTCCAACACACCTCGATTGGTTTTCTCGGCATCGGTGTGAGTGGCATCCTTGAGATCGTCTTTGTCGCCACCACTACCTCCAATAAACTCCAATCTGGCTGGTATGTCAAAGATGTTGAACCATCCTTGGGGTACAAAGATAGTTTCTCCTTCATCTCGGTTGTAATTGAGGGGGTTTCAAAAAAGGCTTTGTAGGCGTAGGCGTCTGTTTGGGAACAGATCAAACACTGTTGAGTCTCGCTGAGGGAGACTTGATGTTTGATGAGCCAGGTTGTTGACTTTTCATTGTCCGCGGCCACGAGATTACTACCATCCGTGTACTTGAGTCTCAGTTTCATTTGGAAATAACTTCGGTTCAAATCCCCGTAGTCATCCAAAGCAGCAACTACTTATTCCATCGGAGTGATGCCGGTGGTAGTAGAATTGATGGTAACCATACAGTAGCTATTGAAGGAGATATCCGTGTCGGGCACTTTGAACAAGTCGAGGCTTGGGTTGGTTTCCAAATAGGACCGCGCATGAGCGACGGTAGCGTCCCTCATGGTTCAAAAGCGAGTTTTGCGTTTTTGTTTCTGTTTTCACTTTTATACCCTTTTTTGAGTTAACGTATGATGTCATAACCAGGTGGTTGGACCACCTCCGACGAAATCCAACCACCGAGTTAACTTATCCTCTTCCTCCTCTTTCTCAACCTCCTTCGTGGTCTTCCTAACAACAACCCTCCTCTCTGAGTGGGTCCTTTCTCGGACTTAAATCGTCATGGAATGGAACGAATGGGTCTAATCTTACTCCAAAAAAATGTTTGTGGCCCTTTTGGCAACTTCTCTGCAGAGTACTTGTTTCGCTTTCCATTTGCTGCCCCGTTTGAATCCTTTTATAGGCTTTGTTGGGAGATAAGAGATACTCCGACTGCTTTTCAATCCGCTCAATCCACCTTAAACTCCACCCACTTTTCAACACTTGTTGTAGCATTCTTTTCAGATTTCCACCATCTTGCTTTTGGCGTTCAGATTTGAATCTGTTTAAGCTACCTCCTCTCAAGCTTCCTTTTGGAAGTGCAGTGTAAAAACACCCTATCCAAAGTTCACAATTCACACGTTTCCGATTCTGCTACCTTTTTTTCTATCTATTCCACGATATCGTTCGTGATCGCTATGTACTGACTGTGAAGCGGTTCAAAGTGAGCTGAACCTCTTCCCTGCCTTTTATATTGTACTTCGTGGAGGAGACATCCTCGTAGGACCGCCGACCACTGCTCGAAAGGCCTTGTTCAAATTTACTACTGCTTTTAAATTATTGCTTCAAATTGGGCCCCATTTTCACGGCCTTGGTACGGTTTTCCTCGTGCTCTTCGATGATCCATCTCATCTTTTTAACCAGCTTGAAACCAAAACTAATGGAGGGACGTTTCGAGTTGCTACTCAATTCAACACTCGTATTGGAATTGTCGATCAGTAACTCGTCTCTGTCCGTCCACTTGAATATAATGCACACATTATTTCATTGGTATTTTGCAGATCACTGCATTGTACGGCGCCTGACAGACGCTTTCAGTCGTATCTGTTCACCTTAAGATGTCATCAGGGACACGCCATCTGTAACAGCGGCGCGAATCTCAATGGTATTCATTGAACCGAGTTCCAGTCCTGTTTTGGAGGCCTTTGTAGGTTCCACTGGCCGGTCAAAACAATGCCATCCTCGTTGGGATATGTCAACGGAGAGAGACTCACTATTGAATCGGGTTAAGAAATGCTAGCCATTCCTACTTTTCATCCATCCCCCATCAAAAAGAAGGGATTTGCCGACTGATTTTTGAAAATGTTTGCAACGTTTTTCTGAAAACTCGGTCAGATCGGCTTCACTGAGAACAGTCACATAGAAATCATTCATGTCGCTAAAAAGTCTCTCTTGAAATGCAAAGTGTCGCTACACTCTCCGTTTTCAAAGTTCAGCTGGCTGTCCGTCGGTCTCCACGAATTCTGTTTCGATGATTTAAAAGAAGGCTTTCCGTAAGGCCTTTTAGTGAACTTTCTCGGGTTCGAGATGAAACGTATCGCTTCCGTTCTCCCTCTAATAGGGAATGACGCTTAAGATATCCTCCGTCTTGTTTCCCACGATGCCGCTGATCACCGCATCGGAAACATGTACAACACCCGATCGTTGACTTGCCAGTTGGCACGAAATGCCTCGTTCAAGCGGATGAATCTCCAGTTAGCAAACACGCTCAAGTGGATGAAATTGCCATCTACCTTCCAATAAATCGTTCGATTCACACTGTCAGTCACGTCCAAAACATCGGGAATTTCATCCTCGTACGAACTCATGATGAGATTCAGCCCTATTTTCAATCTTCCATCGTCGTTCTCGACGAACAATTTCATTTGTAAGGCCAATGTCGTGCTGATTCTGAAAGCAATCTATCAATCTTTATTTATACTCACTCTTGCTCATATATAAAATTACAACAAAGAAAATATTACAAGTAATAATTGGAGTACTGGCTGCCTGGAATAACCATAGGGGCTAGCGAGGCCAAGCAGCCAGTTGACATCAGTATTAAATAGAAGTAAAATACAGGTCAGTAAGAAAGCTAAAGCACAAATGCACACACAAAAATATGAATACAAAACAGTAATATAACAAGAGCACGCGATAGCTATGGCAACTAATAACAAGCTATATATTAAACTATAGTAGAAAAAAACACTAAGGCCTGGAAAGGTGAGGAAACGTAACAAAAAATTTACAGGTAATTCGGGAAACAACACAGCTGCTAGAAAGAGTACAAGAAACTAATGATCTTTAAGAAGATCGCTTTTCATTGATTCTTTAAAGTTTGAAATAGAGAGGGTTTTTGAATCCTCGCTAACTGAGTTCCAGACTTTGGGGCACTTAAATCTTATATGGAATAATCCATAATTTGTTCTTACCTTAGGTAAAGAATAGAACATATTCGAAGCACTTCTCGTATTATAATTATATCTTTTATTGACTTGTGAAGAAAGTATCAAACACAAATGAAAAGCGTCTACTGTGACTGCAATACTAAAAGAGACAAGGTCAGGCAGTTTAACAATATAAAAGTGTGCATGAAATTTAGAGAAAGTCATCGCTCGCATTGCTCTCTTTGGTAAAATGAGCAAGGGCTGGGTAGTACAAGAATGCGTGTTACCCCAAGAAATAAGACCATAGGTTAAAGGGGAAGTATCATGGGTTTTTTTTACCTCTTTTGTTAAAAATGGTGAAATAAGACCTTCACGTTGCTACAAAATAATTCTACAACAACTTGAGGAGAGAAATCAACTCAATTCTTGACAGGACCAACTCGTACTCTGTTCTAGCGCATTTTGGAGACAAAAATACGAAAACTTGAAAAACATTAGCCTAACAATTTTCAAGTTTCAATCCATTCCGACCTACTCTGTCTCTGGCCAGGGCTACTAATTGACAGTTTTATTGCACTGGGGTGATAATTTATAATACAACTAGACAATTATTTTTTGTTTCTGTTGTCAGACAAAACATTTTTGGGTTTTGAAATGACATCAAATTTTCATGATACTTCCCCTTTCAGAAGGGATATATTAAGGCATCATATAATTTAACCAAAATATCTGAATTCACATAATAACGAGGTTTAGAAAGAATCCCACTCTTTCGCTTACTCTTTTTAGCAATATAGCTTACTTGACTTTTCCATGACAAATTAGAATCTATCATAGATATTAGATATTTTATTGAGTACTCTTGGTTTACGTTTATGCCATTTAATGAAAGGGTAACTTTCTTTGTGGAGGGTAGAAAATGACAAAGTTTGACTTATCAGGAGAAATAGAACGAAAGTTAAATCGAATAAGTGCATTTAGACTAATATTTAGGCAATAAATGCAAGGAAACGGTGGTTTGTTTCAGTAATATTTCGGTATAATTCTATATCATCGTCAGACTAGGTGAAAATGCGGTAGCTAAAGTTTAAATACTAAAAGGGTGGTAAATTAGCATCAATAGGCACGTGAGCATGAAATAAGTACAAAACAAAAAGAGAAAAACTGTCATGAGAATAAGCAGAGTTCTCTGCTGACCTTCAAGCCATTGTTCAAGGATGGCGATGAACGTTTTATGTGATAGGCTTCTTTGTATAGAAGGAGGTTACAATTGTCGTCACTGTCAATTATTTTTGTGTTGCTACGCACCGTTGCGGTGAAAAATTATTTGGTGGTCGTAGAAGGTGGGCCGGTCTTATTGGAGAAAATGTCTGGTAAATTATACAGGCCTTGAATGTGTTGGATATTATCACACTGTCGAAGATGTTTGTATATAGCACTTTCTTTATCCGTGAGCGCGTGTCCTTGTGTGCGAGTAAATAGAGTTCTGTTCGTTTTGCCGATTGTCCCGGCTGCTTAGCAAGTAATTTAGTGGGAGTAGAGCCAGATCTGGATTTAAGATTGACAAGTTGTCTTATCCCCTTCCAAACTTTCTTAGAATCAGATATATTTACATGGAAATAATTATTATAATAATTGTTTTTACTTTCTTTTCATAAGTGATTAATTGGTTAGGTCCAAATCCAGTCAAACCTGTTTCTGACCAATCGCCTTATATATGACCAAAAATGGTAACCTTTGGTCAGCTCCTTTTATATAAATGATTCGGTTTTGGATCCATTTTCATTCCATCATGGAACAGTCGGAAGACCTATGGAAACCCCTCTGGGTGACAGCTACACTATTCACACAGGGGAGCCTTGGAACAGACTCTATTGCTGAACAATTTGCAAAAGAATTAGGAATGAACGTTGTCCTCAAGATTCCTCCAGGACATCCGAGAAGCAGAACCATTACACCATTAAGTGAGTTGGTGCTGAGTCAAGCAGACGAAATCATAAATCGTGCTGCTAACATTCTCGAAAAGTCAACTGCCTTCACAAACAGTTAAAAAGCTAATCTTCTCAGAAGAAATCTCTTCATCCTCTCAAAATCCAAGGCCGTGTACGCTTTTGGTCTATTCGAAGATCCACATGACCCACACACCCTCAGAGATGCAAGTGGCTGAACTGTTCAATTGGCTTTGGAGATGTGCAAGAAGCCTGGTGATTTCAATAGGGCTCCACCAATCATTTTGTGTACGACATGTACCACAAAGCTTGGTTTCAATCCCCACCTGTCTTCATCAGATCTGATGGCACCTTCGGTTGAAATTTTGTTTTCAAGCGGCTTCATACTAAACCCTTGTTAGACAAACAGAGTGCTGTAGGGAGGGGCTCGAAACATCGACGAAAGTACAGGAGAAGAAATCTCGGCTTCGTTCGAGAGAACCGCCAAGGAGATCCTTCAGTATTGCAAACAACTTCAACTGGTGACCAAAAAAATTGTAGGAAATGTCTCCTCCCTCCTATCCAATTCAGTCAGAGGTAAACAAGGTATCACCATGGGCAGAAAAGTGACATTCAATGAAGAAGTAATCCTTTACCACAAGTGTTGGGAACTATTTTCATGGCCAAGAAAAAACCTCTCACCACAGAACAGGAAATACGACGAAGAAATTCTCCGTTTCAACAAAAATGAACATTCATGAAACAGTGCATGCATATCCGACACTTGGCACGCAAATCTCCAAGAGAACCCAGACAAGCCAAAAGACAAAAAGTGGAACTGTAAATACGTAAAAGACACTTTACTTTGTCGATGAAACATGCTTTTAATGTCCAAGATTTCCTCGTCTTATATCATTTTAAACTGTTCAAACCCAGAGGGAAATGACATGAATGGAAGGTTCTGGGATCCATCACTCTCTTGTCAAACACGAACTGATACCGCTTGATTTCCGTTTCTGTCAGAAATCTCTTGTCCCGATTATCTCTCACGATCTTGTGGGGATTCCACACGGGGATGTCTCTGGTTCGACAGCAGGTGCCGAACTTCCTTCATCGCGTTGTCGTGATGCACAACAAAATTCAATTGTTCCTGCGCTTTGAGGCGGAATCTTCTCACTTTACACTCCACTTTGCCTTTCTTGATTCGATACCCATAATTCTTAGGTCCAGCAGCTGCAAATTCCATGATGACATCGCCCCCCTCCAACTCGTCGGTAAATTGACCCAGGTAATTTCCCAAAGGTAAAAGCGGGTTGACCAGGCTTCCAAGCGTACACGATGGAATCCGTGTCGAGAAAGAGCACCTGTTCGACGTGTTTGATGCCCTCGTACAATTTCAATCTTGCCCAACAAGTCGTGCAACAGGCCACGAAATGTTAACTTGACGGGATCGCATTCCACAATGTTGTTATAAACCACTTCCAACATATCTTCGGTAACCACTGGTGACAAATTGGTAAAAGTCATGGGTGGACGTCAAGGCCTCCACTTGACACTTGTTACTTTGTTGATCACATTTTTTTCCAAAACAAATTCAGCATTATCTTGGCCAAAGATCGCATTGCAGGGTCCTTTTCGATGTTGCTCTTGTCCCCTCCTTTTGTTCATAGGCTTCCACGTTTCTCCTTCGCCTCACCCACGTCCGATGACCAGCCCGAAGCATCCTGTTTGATCGGAAAAGTGCCACACTTCGTGGACGTTTACGATGACGTAACCTCAAGCGCGTTCCTCTTCCATGTGAGGGTAGCAATAGGTTCTCTGGGTGATTGGCAACAGTAACTGAGCCTCCACGCACACTCTTCACAGGGGAAACGTCAACTTGCTTCCGCATCGATAAGGTAAAATGGCAAAATGCAAGCTGTAAAGGGACAAAAAGGTACATTTCACCTACCCGAAATACTCCGTCAATACATCCAGTTGTCGAGCACTTCCAGTTGCGTTGTGATGGCAGGATGACGTGCTGGTAAAATGACGTGTACAATGACGTGTAATCCACGTACCCAATCTTCTCTCCTTCCTCTTCTTGGGCGCGTCGATACAACTGCACAGCATTTGTTCTACCTCCAAAAAAGGCATCTCTAGGTTCCAATCTAGTCACCAACTCTAACCGGTTCGAAAACTCTCTCACCTCCTCTTTTCCTTCTTAAACTGATTCCATTGGTCCTCCAAAATCACCTTAACTACATACCCAGCCTCCTCGATGGCTTTCAGTCTCTCTATAGTCCGTTGGTACACTTCCTGCAAAGTGTTATTCCTGCTTGCGATGACGCATCTGGTGATGGGGAAGGTCATAGGACACCTATGATAAAACCCGAGAAACTCGTACACTTTGTTCGTGAAACGATCGAATCCATCCACGTACACTTGGTCCCCTCAGTTGCCAGCATGCGTAATCCGGTCTTCTGTTCTGCTGACCTGGGGCTCGCTTTGTCTCAAATAGTGTTCTTTGCAATACAACCACCCTAGCGCTGCTTTAGAATGGGCTTTATTTTACCATGCCAAACGCGAATGGGTTCAGAGGCGATAACGTTTTGAATCAAACACATCTTTCTGTAATACACATTACAAGCAGAAGTGATGTAGAGGCAATGGGACATTCGGTTGAACTTGGCCACCTTTTCAAAATCCGCTTGGAACTTCATGCATCTTTCCTTCAACAATCTCACATCCGATTGACAATTGGCGACCAGTTTTTTCCTAAAATCAAATTCGTAGCCTTCCTCTCGTCGTGCTTGGTGCCACGCTTCAAATTCCTTCCCTCTAGATGTCGACATGCCTTTTTTTGGGTCATAGTAATCTTGGGATGGCACTTCACACACGAACGTTTGGTTTTCTGTCGTGTTAAGAAAATGAGGAAAAAATCCCTTCTTCAATTTCCTTGTCTAAATGCTTTCATAAAACACGAGAGGGGCATTTGCAAAAAGCACATGGGGTCTATGAATTTCAACTTGTCCACGCTCATGCTGAGAATCTTGGCTCCATTCACAATTTGGTCGGGATAAATCTTCTGTTTGTAAAATTCGTCCAGCACGAAATAACTATCGTATCCTTGAAAATTGTGTGCCACGCAGATCACCATCCGTTCCGCTTCGTCATCCTCCAAGCAAGGCTCTCCCACCGAATCCAAGAAACTCTCCACGCAGTTTTCCCCTTCGATCACAAACTGTTCATCTTCATCGTACCTCTCTGCGCAAAGGAGATTGGCCACGTTCTCACCGTGTTCTTGACGGGCCTCAATGTCAAAGTACACAAACAATGGCGGAGGCGGCTCTCTGTCTTCTTATTCGAAATCAGGATTATTGGCTGCCAGGGTTTGCACACCACGCTTGCGCTTTGGTTGATTTCTCCTCCTCTTCTTCTCTTCATCTTCCATCGGTTGCAAATAACATTGGTGCGTGTAAAGATTTGAATATTCTTTTTTAACAAGGGCACGTACATGGGAAGATGCAAATTAAGTCTATTGTAAGTACGACTTCACGCAGAGATTTAATCTTTGTGGTTCCTTGACGCATCTGTAATCTCGTTCAATATGTCATAGAATGAACGGCTCATGTAATTCTCACTTCTTTCTTTGCGATCTGGACAGTATTTTTGAATATCGTAACTCGATACAAAATTACCGCATTACTCCTCATATAAGAAGATGACGAGAATAAATTCGAACAAATAAGTTTGTGGCTTGACGGTGCTCATGTACATACCGTCTAATGAGAGGTACGCGTCGGTAAAATACTAAGATCGTATGACGCTTTGTTTGTCCACGTACTTTGTATTGCAATGAATCAACAAGATCGATTTTCGCGAATTTTGCTGCAATTGCATGGTGAAGAAATGTTACACTGAATTTTGTCAGATGTGACTCCTCTGCATCCTGTGCACAAAGGTCGCAAACTAATCGCCATCCTTTAGATCTACTAGTTGTACATTCGCTTCCGGAACAAAGCTTTACCAGCTAATGTTTTCTATTGTTGTGCGATAAGCCGCTGTCTCTTCGAATTTGGATAATAAGTATCACTGTGTGGAAACGCAGGCACATATACAAGTATCTTGAACCGTGATCGCGGAATTATATCACAGTAACTGTTTAGCGGGAACGAGAGGAAAGCACGCCCTTTCGAAATTGTGATCGATCATGCCACGAAAGTCGCGTGAAAGTTCATTAGAGGAAAAAAAAAAGATGCGCAAAGCAAGGAACAAAAGGAGGCGATTGCTAAGGGCCGCTAATGAAAGGGAGGCCAGACAAATGCGAAGACGAACGAATGAGAGACGTATTCTTCTACTAAGGAATTGGCGCGTGTTAATTATGCGAAACGGTAGGCATTGAAACAAAGGAAATACAATGGACAGAACCAAGGTAAGGCTCGCTTAGACAAGAAGACATAAGTTATCACAGAAGAGCATTTGTCTAGACAACCATAATTTTGAATATTCAATCTTAACGTGAACACGACTAGCATGATCTTGCAATGTACATCGTCCAGGCAATTGTTCCGGGGGTAGGCGTCATAACATTCATAGTGTAGGAGAGCGGCCCCCAAAATTCCACTCCTGAACTAACGATGAAATGGAACAATCCATATTCACTTTCAGAACAGGGGGCACCACAAATTCACTTTTTGCTCGAAATGTAATGCGGCTACTTAATATGTTTATCCATCAGGATGATTGGAATCTACCTTAAATGATATGATGTGACAGTGCAGTCACCAGTGCAGCCAGGCATCGGATTGATATCGACCAGAGCGGTGAATACCCCCCCCCCCCCCTTACATACACGCTCTCAAATAACATGAAATAATTTTTTCCACAAGACTGAAGGTTGTTTCTCCTTGTACGGTTTACTATAGCATCGTTAATATGATGGAACAAGACAGAGGTATGCATAAACATGTACATGTCTATTATTTTCTCCTCACCTCTCCTGTCGCGCGTGACTTGTAGTGCGCGTTTACCTCGTGTTTTGCGCTCGCCCTCGAAAGACACACGAAAAATAATACTTGTTCTGCGGCGCCAGTCTGGTGTTTCTTCTATAAAAAAGTGCGTGAGCATTTTGCTTCTGTCTAAAAGTTAACTTTTTTCCGGTGCAAATGTTGTAGTCAATTTTGGGGTTCTTTTAGCCTCTTCGAAAAATCAATTAGTCACAACAGGACCGCTCGCCAAATGCCATGGGATCTGATAATTTTGTCCACATAAGACTCCTTTACCCGGCTCAACTTTTTTTTTGCAAATATGATAATACTTAAAGTAAATTTACACCAATAGAGAGCAACCGTTTACTATGGTAGTGCCATGAATATACATATTCTTCAGGATTCACCTTAATTAATGCATTTGTTATCGTACTGTGTTGACAATAGCACTCGTGCGATCACCTTTTTCAGGATTTCACTCCCAAGCTCACAATGTCTTTTTTTATGTTTCTTCTTATCGTTTCTCGAAGCGATTTAATAGCGCGCTTGATTTATGTCTGCCCTCTTTAATACACTCCGAGAAAATGTTGGACTTCGTTTCAGAAAACGTATCATTTGCTCGATGACTAAATTTAGATTATATTCTTTCGGCATAAAAAAAAAGATTACAACAACTTTGTGATCTTAAAACAGAATAATCTAGGAATGCTAGTAAATTCTACTCCACGCTACTAACAGTAGAGGACACCCGTGTCCTGTTATGCGCGTGATTTGTGTCGTAATGAAAACTGTATATTTGCACTGTCAAATTCTTCAACCGCGGAAAAACAAATTCTTTACCACAACTGTTTTTGTGTGTATAGGAAAATTGAGATGAGTCATTTACCACTTGATGACATGTATTATTCGGCCACTGAGTCTGTACATCTCTGGTTTCCTTTCAGTACAAGAACATTTCTGTGATTTTGGCCAGATCGAAACACAAAAGAGCTCGTGATTGTGTAAAACAAAGGCCTGCTGTCGTGCAGGAAATTCAATGCTCGTTTTAAGCAACTTGATGACATGTGAAAGCCGGAGTTGTTCCTCGGTGGTTTCTGGTTTGCTTTCATTATGTGACATTCTTCTGACAGAAGAGTGTCGGGAAAAATACCTCTCTTGGATCATACGTGTCGACACTCGCCGTGCCTCAACTAAGGCCAAAAAAGTTCCATGCAATTCCTTGTAATAGAATTATAAGGAATTGTATGGAGCTCTCCGGGGTACTTACAGTGCAAGCTACTTGTGTCTTCTCATGGTTACGCGTTCAAAAACTCACTGTCACTGACGAAATATCACAAGCCACGTTTGATGACCCGGTTTACCCGATTTCCAATTAAAAACACAGGGCACAGAGGAGTTAAATTTGAGAAAATTACGGCTTAAATCCCTGGGAAATTGCGTCTCAGATCGAGTTTGTTGATTCAAATACAAGAGCGTAATGGAACAAAGCGTTATGGGATCCTATTACGCGTCTGTTGAAAAATTAATCCTAACACACAAGCCGCATGTGGACGCATCTCAGCACTTCGTGTCTTGTTCAAAAAGCTTTGCTTTCCGGCATCACGAGTCACGAGCCGGACCATTGACAAAAGCGTGATAAGACCCCATGACGCTGTGCTTGATCACGTTCTTGTATTTGAATCAACAAACTCGATCTGCGCCGCAATGCCCCTTGTAATTTAGCCGTAATTTACCTCAAATTTGACTCCTCTGTGCCCTGCGTTAAAAATAGCAATGACCATATGCCTGACAGAAGTTACCGTGGCTTGCATAAGACGCTTTTACTGCTTTTGATAAAAGTTTCGGTTCAGTTGGTTTAGCAAAGAGGATTCATCAAAGTATCTTATGCAGGAACAGACTAAACGCCGAATATTTTCTCTTGTTTTACGTTTAATTTTACTACACATTTACAACAGTAATCGGAACCATACATGCGACATGTCAATCGACAACTGTAGCCTGGATGGTGACATTTTAATCTTATTTACCTTGCACCGTTGACACAACCTCAATTAAAAGTAAACCGCAATTTAATTAATCACGGAATTCCGGTATTTCCAGTTCAGACCCACTTTTGTCTTGTCATGAAAAGACGCTAATACAGTCTTTAATTTTTTATCCATCAGAACGGCGGGTGACACACCTCATACGGTCTGATGTAACATAAATAACGCTAACACGGCAACTCAGCCTTTATTTTTTTTATCCATCAGAACGGTAGGTGGCACACCTTATACGGTATGATGTAACATAAAAAAACGCTAATACAGCAATACAGCCTTTCATTTTTTATCCATCAGAACGGCGGGTAACACGCCTTATACGGTCAAGTGTAAATTAAAAAAAGATGCTAACACAGCAACTCAGTCTTTAATTTTGTATCCATTAAGACGGTGGGTGACACGCCTTATACGGTCTGGTGTGACATAAAAAAATGCTGACACAGCAACTCAGTCTTTCATTTTCTATTCATCAGTACGGCGGGTGGGACATCTGATGTAACATTAGAAAACAATAATGCGGCTACTTAATCTGTTTATCTATCAGAATGGTACGAATCTACCTTAAATGTATGATGTGACAATGCATTCACTAGTGCAACCAGCTGGTCAATTTTTATTGATCAGAACGGTAAATAATCTTCCTTACATACATGCTTTAAAATAACATGAAATAATGTTTTTCCGCAAGACTGAAGGTTGTCCCCTCCTTGTACAGTTTGCCTTAGCATCGCTAATACAATGGAACAAGAGAGAGGTATGCATATACTTGTATAGTCTTTTTTTCCCACCACTCCTTTCGCGCATGACTCGTAGTGCGCTTTCACTCCGCGTTTTGCGCTCGCCCGCGAAACACACACAAAAATAACGCTTGTTCTGCTAGACCAGTCTGGTGTTTCTTCCATGGAAAAGTGCGTGTGCATTTTGCTTTCGTCTAGAAGATGACTTGTTTTTTTCCGATACAAATGTTTGACTTAATTTACGAGTTCTCTTAGCCTCTTTGAAAAATCGCAAAACAATAAGTGCATCTGGTTTTTGCAGGCTACAGGGGAAATCAGGACCGCTCGCCAAATGCCACGGGATCTGATAATTTTATCCACATAAGACTCCCTCACCCAGGTCAACTTTTTTCTTACAAATATGATAATACTATAAAGCAAATTTAAGTCAATAGAGAGCTACCGTTTACTATGGTAGTGCCATCATTATACAAATTCTTCAAGATTCACCATGTAATTAATCCATTTGTTATTGTACTGTTTTGACAATAACACTCGTGCGATCGCTTTTTTTTTTCGGGATATTACTCTCAAGCTTACGTTGTCTTTTTTTGTTTCTTCTAACTGTGTGTCAAGGTGATTTCATATCGCGCTTGACTTATGTCTTTGACTTAAGAATACACTCCGGGAAAATATTACACTTTATTTCAGAAAGCGCATAATTTGCTCGATGATTAAATTTAGATCATATTCTTTCGGCATACATCAAAACAGATTATGACAACTTTGTGGTCTCAAAACGGAATAATCTAGGTCCTGGTGAATCCTCAATAAACGTATATTTGGCCCAGTTAAGACGCCGAACTTTTCATGAGTTGAACTTTATTCAAAATTAAGGTCGGCCCAAATCACGAAAATCCCGCCTTTTGATTCAGACGCCGAACTTAATTAGCCGAACTTAATTTGCTTGAAGTAAAACCAATCGAATTGTAAGTGCTTTTTTTTATTTTCTATTATTTATTTGAAATACGTTATAATAATTTATGCATTAGGTTCCGCTCATGAAAAGTTCGGCGTCTGAATCAAAGCCGTTCCAAAGCCATTCCAAAGCCGTTCGAAAGCCGTTCCAAATTCCCGGCTGAGTCAGGCGGGAAGAACGGCTGAGCCGTTCCAAAGTGAAACAGGCGTTCTCAACTGATTCAGACGCCGAACTTTTCATGTACTTAATTCAAGGTATAGGGTTTGGCTCATGAAAAGTTCGGCGTCTGAACCGGGCCTTAGGAATGCTTGTAAATTTTACTCCACGTTACTAACAGTAGCGGCCGCCTGCGTCCTGTTATGTGCGTGATTGTGTCGTAATCGAAACCGTATATTTACACTGTCAAATTCTTCAACAGCGGAATACAGTTTTGTTTACTGTCTTTATCACAACTGTTTTTGTGTGTAAAGGAAAATTGAGACTAGTGAATTACAACTTTATGGCATGTATAAGTCGACCCATGAGTCCGTACATTTGTGGTCTACTTTCGCTAACACTGGCGAGACACCCTTAGTCTATCTCTCACAGATCATTTGCGAGATTACTTGCTTTATCGGCATTCCCGTCCTGTCGCGCTGTAGTCACAGCATTCCTTGCCCTTGCTCTTTCTCGTTCACGGCTTTTTTTCTTCCATTCTTGTTGCTGCTTAATTCTCTCTTCACGCCCGCTTTCGTTCCAGATTAATGGCGTCGGCGGAGTCCTCCATCGTTAAAGAGCGTCGGGAAAGACTCGACCGAACACACTGTATTTAATTTTAAAGAAAATGTTTAATATCGTAACCTTAATTTAATTTGTGTCATATTCCATCGGCCCTTTCTGGTCTATTTTTTATTTGATGTCATCGTCCATGACATTCAAAAAGATTATGACGCCTTTCCTGGCTACAAGGTGAAAAACCCTAGTGAGAGTATGTAAAGAATGCTAGGAAAATTTCCTAGCATTTCTCTGCGGTACTTACAGTAGAAGCCCTGTGCGTCCCGTCATGTGTACCCACAAATGTGCTTCAAGCTTTCTTGCCCCTTCAGTACCTTGCGGTACTTGAAACACGTGGCACCAAAAAAGCACCGCCCACATGATCCACGCTTCTCATCGGCTGCTCCATTGGCTTTCTTCTGATCTTCTCAGTAATTTTGATAATAAGCATAAAATTTGTAACCAGAGCAACGGTGATGAGAAAAAACCAATTCGTTGTATTTCTTTTCACACCGTAAACAATAATAACCACTACCAAAAACCCTTTCGTCGAATTGCCGGCGTGAAAATGTTCACCATTTTTGATCAAGACCAACTGCTTTTCCTCTGATTGCTCAGGACCCTTGTATATGATTTGATAACCATGATCCACTGACACCACCCCAATTTGATATTTGGACAAGTAGAGTTGGAAGGAACAATCTTGTTCAATCCGCAGGGACCTTCCGGAACGTGTGCCAACCAATACAATTCACGCGCCAATTTGCCTTGCACGGGTCGACCGTTACGAATGTCTTTGTGACGTGGATCCTTCTCTTGATAAGCTTTCACTGTAAACACGCTTGCGAAACAAAGTTCGTCGTCGTTGTCCATGATCACCACACTTTCTTACTTTTAAACATTTGCTGAATATGTTTCCTCTCCAGTTTCGTCCTTTTTTTTCTTCCACTCCCTCGATTGATAAGCGTGAGAAGATCGATTCGACGACATGTTCACAAACAAAAAAGCGCCGTCTTCTTCTTCACCGTTAAAAACTTGACGCAATATGGCACATCGAAATTCATTTTCGAGCCTTTGTTCAATATTTCCTCTGTTCACACCACTAACACTGGGTGGTTGAGACAATCTAGTTTTAAACACGCGTCGACGCACACAAAAACGCCCTGCTTGACGATCCGTGTAAGGTACAAAATCAAAATCGTTCCTGCTCCTCCAACTCTGCTCGATCGTACGCTTTTGACAAAAGCCCATAATCGCTATCTTCTTTTTCTTTCCAGATCATGATCGATAACACAAATTTTTGGAAAGTACGCGTGCCTTTTATAAACTGACCTGACCAATCAGAAAAAAAGTGACCATATTCGGTCATGAAAGTCCACGATTGGTCATAATGGACTCACTGCATTTCTCTCACTTTATCATTTATATTCTTTACGTCATGTACACGTGACCTGTACATAGAGGGTACCCCTCCGTCCACCCCTCTTAGAAAATGACCTGACCAATCACAAAACATCTTGATCAGCCGTTCGAAGCTGATAAAGATGTGCTCTTACTAACCCACTGTAGCACACTCAGGATGAACAGAGATAAGGCTCAGCACCTGTTGAGGTACTATCACGATTTGCTAAACGCCGAAAGAAAATAGTTTTTGCAGCAATCAGGAACTAAAAGTAATGGCAATGAAGATAAAGAGAAGAATCCCTCTGTTTATCGTCCGCAACAATTGCCCATGTCTAGACGAAAGTCGATGGCCTCTGAGTTCGTTTTTCATTCGGCTTATTCGCACAATGGTACACAAATTAAGCCAATTGCCTGAACGTGCTGGATGTGTGCCAATTGCTATTTTAAAGCCCTCGTCAAATGGTGAAACACAACTGGCACAATGAGCGCACCATTGCAAGAGAGTGTAAGCAGGCAGTAGTCAATGCATGGATGCAACATTGTGCATGGACTGTGAATGGAACTGTCTATAAGGAACTTGTCGAAATGTTGATGTTGGTGGACATCACGTGTCTTCTTGATTGACCTTTTGCTATGCGCATGTGCCACGCTACATCATTTACATAATACTATCATGACGTCATTACGTCATTTTTATAATAGTAAAATGTAACGTCAACACTCCGTCATTGCACCGCAATATACTGGCTCCTGGTTGGTTCTTTTTTATCACGTGGTATCAAATCCTGCTCTCTGATTGGCAAGGGACTAAACCCTTCCATATATACTACTTTTGTTATTTTTAAAATTTCAATACCTTATTTATTTTACACTTCAGAGACAAATGAACAGTTATTCGTGAAAGTTTAAAATTCAGGCGTGTCTAAAATTCGGCTTCGTATCTTTTCTTCTTCATTAATTTATGCAATAAACACTGCTCTCTCCAAGAAGGGATCTATTGTTCTGGATGTCTTCAAACAAAAACGGCCCAATCAAATCTAGGAACCCTTCATCCCTACCTTCGTGACGTCAAATGTCATTTGATTTATTCATTAAACCTGGATTGAATCCTCTTCTCTCTGAGAACGGATGTTTTTGTCCGACATTGTAGCGGCCATATCGTATACATGTTTTACACTCAACTATGCCGTTTTGAAAAAGAAAATTAACTCTTTTGAAGCGGTTAATCGAAAGAATAACTTGTAAAAAGCACTCGACAGTTAAAACGGAAATTGGAGAGTTTCTGGCGAAGGAATCATGCTAGTTTGTTTGACAGTTGTACAACCACACTGCGAGGGAAAAAATATCATTTATAAGCTAAAACACACATCACATCACTTTGTCGACTTGATGTTTAAACGCTACTGGAAATCCACTTCACAAAAGAGATTAAAGGTTTGATTGTCAATTTTTACTTAAAGTTTTTATTTAGCACTTTAGAATAAAAATGAGCGATACAAAGAGTGAATGACGTTTTGATGACTCCATGTCATGTTTCATCCGTTCACAAGTTCAAGCCGAATCGCAACCCAAAATCCTTCTAGATCAGCCCATTACAGTTGTCTTGCCATTCAAAGATTTGAGATTGGCCGACGCTGTACGAAAAGATCTCAGCGAACTTAGGAAGAAAATTGGAAGTGTTTTACACCCAGTATTTACTAGCAGAAAACTTATTGATGATATCAAAGTGGTGGAGGACAAATCTCCCCTGATAAACCAACATTGCGTTGTTTATTAATTTTCATGTGAACTCTGCGATACAGATATTCATCCCGACATCTCTTTCAATGCATTGCTGAGCATAAACATTCTGCTTTTGGTGAACACCTGAAAGAAGAACACGAGCTGCAAACAACTAATCTTCAAGACCAGTTTACCGTTCTAAAGAAATGCCCCACAGAGTTTGACTGCTTGATCTACGAGATGCTGTTTATCAGGAACATAAAACCAAAACTTAACACGCAGTCGGATTCAGTTCGCGCCAAACTTTTTACAAAACAGTCGAATACTTCAACTCCCTTCTTTATTCCCTAAGTATTTGCACACTTTCTTTACTTTAATTATCATGAATTTAACCATGCATTTCTTACTTGATAATGATGACATGGAGTCATCGAAACGTCGTTCACTTTTTATATCGCTCATTTTTATTCTGAAGTGCTTCATGATATCTTTTATTATCAGTTTTCATTTAGGTAAGCTTTTTGCCTGTTTTTCTTTGTGTTTTTGGTGAAACGAGAACAATTTGTAATCTTGTACTTTTTTTGAAATTACATAACCATAATAGAAAACGTGCATGAGTTAGGCCATGTGTGTGGTCTTACATTATCGTAATGTAATTTCCGGTATAACGGTAAGAAGCGTAACACAACGGAATACGGAAACAACATCACGCTATCTTTGTGACTCAAACTATTCCAATGGCTAAGATAGTTTCAACAATCTGCGAAATATTCAATGGGAATAAATGAGGTCCCATTAAGCCTCCTGCGAAAATGTTATTAGAGTCATCAAGTGTAACATGTAGTGGTTGCAGAGCACAATTAGTAGTCAGCGTAGAAGTTAATTCGCTTTGTAAATGATATAAACATGTAATAGGGAATGTGATGCATGATTAAAAACATTCTTTTCGTATTAAACTGAAGGCGGCAACCGTTAAAAAAGTACTCTTTATTTAAAGGTCCATCAGGCCTCTAGTCAGCGATATCTTCGCTATTCACTGCAATAATTAACTTTTCTTGTCTTGTTTTAGTCGTTGCAACCGTTCTGAAGAATAAACAGTCCTTCGGTGAAGATGTTTTAACTGTAAAACCATATTTGGACATCGTACTCGAGGATGAATTTGAGGTATCTATGTTTTCTTATTCTCGGTTTTCACGGTCACGCCATTGAAAAAAAAAAATCGAAACCATTCCATGAATGAAGTCAAGAAATTGACATGGTATAGAGGGTAAATAAATAAGGCATCTGTCCGAGTGTCAGGTCTGTGCAGCATTCCGTACTTGAGTTATTTGACAAAATGTTCCACATAAATTTATAGAGCTTAGTATGGAGACGCCATGTTTGTGTCCCTCTGAGGGGCACAAACATGGCGGCCGGAAATAGGAAAAAACATCTGGAGTTCACTTTTGCCAGAAAAGATGTTTGTTTGCCCTTGTGAATTTTCGAATGTTTAGATTAATATTTCTCCTCAAACTTAAATTGTTTAGAGTGCTGAAAATCACCCGAAGAGTCATTTTTAAGATACGGAAAAGCTCTGTCACGGCCGTCCTCCTGATGTCACGCACGATGGAAACTCGGAAATTGAAACTGTTCTATTTTCAAAAGGAAGCACGACATCGAGCTAAGAAATTGTGAACAGACATACTTTTAGGTAATCTTTCCTTGAATGAAGGTAAAAATTTTGTAGGCCTCCCAGTTTTGGTTTCTAGAATTTGGTGACGTCACGTGAAAACCAAGAATAACAGTTGACAGTTGTTTCAAAGCATACTGAGCTCTAGGTACGGGGGTTGGGGGAGGGGGGGGGGGGTTTCTTCCCCACAAGACCAATACGAGTATGTGCCACTTCTTGATTAAAATCGTTTTCATCAAAAGACTAACCATTCATTTTTCTTCCCCAAATACCTTTTATCACTCGGTGCCTGAACTTTGAAACTTTTACCGAGGCAAGTGACTCGGTTGCGTCTTTGAATACTGGCTACATAACTGACTTTGTAAATTTTTCTAAATGGAAACGGCTGAAACGTTGGTGGCGAAGAAGGAGAACAACTAACATTTCAACGATACATATGTCTTTTCGATGAACTAAAGAGCTACACCGCGTCTTTATAATAAACCGACGTCACATTTGGTGGAATTCCATCAGGGTTTAACGTCTCCTTTCCTTTTCATCAGTTTCAATTAAAGGAATTAATAAAGCAAAGGATTCAATTTACTGTGCGGCTCAAAACGACGCTAATGTCTTGATACCATTTTTTGCAGCTACCATTTGGTCGTGTTAGCTGAAAGTGTTTTTCCTTATTACTCAGAAAAAGCAGTTTACGAAATTGTATGGTATTTGGAGTAAAGTTTATAAGTAAACCCAGGGGCAGCTAGTGGGGTAGAACGGATTTTCGTGAGCAAAAGTTTTCTATAAGAACGGGAGGGCCCCTGGGGTATTACTCTTACCCAACCAGAAGCATTTGAATTCCCCGTTTTGACTGACCAGGAAAATATTTTTTCTGGCCTATCAGCAAAGAGGACCAGCCGGGCGACTCTGATGCCTTCTTACACGAAGTTCTTTCCCCCATCGACTGCTACAGTTGCGTTGGCCTTTTAACAGTAAGATTCTTGATGAGAGTTTTAGAAAAAAATTCAGCCACGCCGAGGAAATCACAAACTTTGACATAGCTACAGGGAAAGAAACACTCACTGAGAAATTTATTACATTAATTTAATGAAGCTTCTGCAGGGATTGAATAAACCCTCTGTTCCAAAAGAAACACTTCTAATTCTAATTCCCATTACATTTTAGCTTAAAATTTTCCTGCTTCGGAATTAAAGCTTTGTATTGTTCCTCAAGGACATCTTCATGGCTAATCTTTCCCCTAATTTTTTTTCTTCTTTTGAGTTCCTGCCTTTGAACCATCAACCACTTCGTGTGTCCTGAGCTCATCCTTTGGTGTAGTTTCCTTTAATTTTTCTAACAGCTCTTGGTTTATCTCAAATGTTTCAAATTCCTGAGCTGCTTCAATGGGCAAAGTTGCTTCACGGACTAAAGACAACAAACAAAAAAAACAAACAAATGTTTTTTTTTTGTGGTGACAAATTTCCATCCCCAACTATCCCAGTGATAAAAACGTGACTTTTTGTTTTACCTTACAAATAAATACAAGTTTCAAAGTGATGCAATAAACTGTTTACAATTGCCACAAACTTTAATAGCGTAGCAATTTGTTCTCGTTCAGCATTTTGAAATTGAAATGTTTAAAAACCTAACAAAAAGACTAATTTAAAAGTAATGTTATTCTTTATTTTATGAGTTGTCTATTTCTGGGAAGCTTTAACAAACACAGAAAGAATGTTTAAGCTTGCTAACTAAATAAAGCGTCAAAGCCTCTACAAGTTTCGAAGTACAGTATTTATTAAGACTTCAATTCATTTGTTTGCCGTGACGTGGGTTGCGTGAGATAGTGTAGCAACTCCTGACAACAACTTTTCCACATCTGTTTTAAAAGCTGCTCTTATAGCTGTTGTTCGTGTAGCATAGTTATGGTCGTTAACAACATTTAAAACCAAGAATATCCATATTCATACATATTCATTCTAAAAGTAATAATTACACGGAATGCCCGCAGGGCATGACGTGTCTAGGTTTCGGTCGGGTATCTTTTTTTTCATCGGTGTCATAAATGTGCACATTAATTTATGCATTAAACTCTGTCCTCCCCTAGTAAGGATATATTGTTCTCATTATCTTCAACAGAAGCGGCCCAATCAAAATCTATTTTTCAGGCACATATCACGAGAGAGGGGACCCACTCATCACTTCTGTGTGACGTCAAATCATCATTTGATTTATTCATTAAAACTAGATTAAATTCTTCCCTCTCCCAGAAGGGATCTATTGTTTTGATTGTCTTGAACAAAAGCGGCCCAATCAAACTCCATTATCTGCGCGTATATCACGAGGGAGGGGACCCACTCATCGCTACTTGTGTGACGTCAAGGCAAATCATCATTTGGAAAAGTTGTTTTCGTTCAATGGCGGCCACATGTCTGAATTTAAGACTCCGGATCTGCGGTTTTCAGAGAGAAAACCAACCTTTTTCAAGCAGTAAATCGAAATAATAACTTCTAGGTAGTACTCGACAGTTGAAACGGCGGAAATTGGGAGAGTTCACAGCAAAGAAAATCCGCTTTAAAAAACAGATCGAATGATCAACGTGAAGGATTAGAGCTAGAGGAGGCCAGACCAGTTCAGCGGGGTCATGACGTTATTGCATAGTTATTTCTGGTATGATTCCTAGTAACACAACGATAAGTATCACGCAATATATCTGAATAAAACCATTCAGACAATTATTTCAATGGCCAAGGGAGGATATTTTTTAAATATCTGCGAAACATACAATGAGGAATAATTGGGGCTACATTAAGCATTTCGTGTAATGCCATTAGAGGGGCATCTTGTTAATTTTAGGTTCCAAGTACAAGGGATTACTAAAAGGGAATCCTCTCACCTTTAGACTCTAAATCTTCGAGGCCGATAAAAGAAGGCGTATCTTTTAATAGGTCTATAAATTTTGCCGTTGAAGTCGACGGCGTCTTTGGAGCTGGCCCACCACCAGTGTTGTTCTGTTCCTTTAATTGCCAACTCAGTAAATTCTCTCCTGGCCTGGGAATGTAAACTTTTTCACTTTCAGCAAACTTCGGCGGCTGTCCTCATCACAACTTCCACAGCGTTCACGGTATCCTCAATTTTCCAAATGTCATTATTTATCTGGTTCGTGAAGCTGTTTGTTAGTTTGCTATGAATAACTGAAAGTTTTCCTTCCACTTTTTTCGTCAAAGCGGCATTTCGGACGACCTAAAATTTTGTTTACGGGCTTTGCGTGAGATAGCCAGGGAAGCCATTGTTGCGCAACTCTCTTACCATGGCAACAGTATACGAAGAGAGAATTATGGGTCTCTAACCTCGGGTTAGCCGCGTCTATCACCAGATTAAATAACTGAGCTTTGAGTAACGGTAACCACGAGTTAACAAACCTGCGGTTAAGAAATTTAACCTTCGGTTAGCACTAAACTGAGGTTAGCTTAACCTATCTTTTGAACAACCGGGCCCTGGTAGATTTTACCAGGCACTGCAGCCGATAGTGTTGTATTTTATTTTCAGCCACGCGTAATAATTAATTACTAGTCGGACGATAACCTTTTGAGTGCAAGCGGTATTGGGTTACAGTCAGCTGTTGAGAATTTAAACGCGTTATAAGACTTTATCATGGGGAATAAAGTATCGTCGATTCCGAAGCTTAAATATTGCTAAACTTTAACAGTTTCATTCAATAAATTGAATAAAACTGAGTGACCTCTGGTGTATTCTCATGCGTTTGGGAGTTATTTTACCGTTTCGGGCGTTCTTTGAAATCATTGTCATTCCACTTCTTGACTCTTGAGGAATACAAATAGTATTTTCCCAACAGTCGCATGAGCCGTAAAATGTCAAGCGCACAGTATTGTATTGTTCGTTTCTAAAATTAGTTGCGATTGCAAAATCTTTAGTTATATGCATCAGTCACATCAGTTTTGTGTTACGAAATCTGCTACTGTATCTGCATTCATTTCACGTTACAAGTCTCCTGTATATCCTGACGCTTGCAATGCAAGAGTAAATTTAACTCACGTAAGCTTGTCGAGATTCTTTCTCAACAAAACCTTTGTCTATATAGGCAGAAGGTTGTTCCAAAGGTATATCCGAGCAAATTATGGATCAAAGGATGCCATCTATTTTTAACTGTTTGAAAAGGGAAACATCCATTTTTGTTACTTTCGATACAACAGTTCCTTCAGGTTGCACATTCACGTATTAAAATCCTCTGACCAGACAAAATATCATCAGATATATCTCGACCTGAATTTAATTGAAATGAAATTTGGAACCACCCTTTCGAAACTACAACTGATTGTTAAAACAAGAGTATGTCAGTTCAGGATTCTTAAAATGACTTTCTTAATAATTGTTATACCGTCAATGAGTGAAGTGAGACCGCGCATACTACATTTGTTTTTTGGAGCAAAAGTACAAAGAAATCAGGCTTGTTTTATTGCATGGAGTTATTGCTGTGTTACCTGGGAGTGAGCGTTTTTCCTCTTCCTCAAACCGTGAATTAAAATAAAGATCTATGTACTGTGAGAAATGCAGTTTTCTTGGTGAATTTTGTTTACTGAAATTATCACATTTAATGATTGCCATTGTAACGATTAAAATATATACATTACCAATAAATAAAAAATGAATGAATGAATGAATGAATGAATGAATGAATGAATGAATGAATGGATAAATGAATGAATGAATGAATGAATGAATGAATGAATGAATGAATGAATGAATGAATGAATGAATGAATGAATGAATGAATGAATGAATGAATGAATAAATGGATGAATAGATGGATGGAATCTTTATTTAAACACGGCATGAATGAATTAATGAATGAGTGAATGAATGAATGAATGAATGATTGAATGAATGAAGGAAGGAATGGATGGAGGAATGGATGGATTGATGTATGGATTGATGGATGGATGTATGGATGGATGGATGGATGGATGGATGCCTGGATGGAGGGAGGGAGAGAGAGGGAGGAAGGAAGAAAGGAAGGAAGGAGTATCTTTCCTGGGAATTTCACACGAGTAGCCCGTTTGGATTCAAATGAGAAGCTAGGAACCTGAGGTTCATCATTAAACTTGTACTTGGCCAATGCTAACTCCAATCCCCGATAGGCACAGTCATAGTATACGATCAGTTCGCGTTTCTACCATTCAGTATGTCCTTTTTCAGCAAGACTGTACTAATGTACAGGCAAATTTAAACTTTGGTGCTTTGTTAAGGACAACACGGAAGAGACATGTCACGAAAAGCTAATCTACGAGTTTTACTTTCTAGAATTAAAGCTGCAGAAAAAAACATCTTGAATAGAACGTGATTAAGCTAAAGTGAGGGGAAGGTTATTCATTATGGTGGTAATTTGACCGACCTGATCCAGCAAGATTCCTCTTAACTCAGATAAACCAGCATCTCTAAAGTTGAACCAACGTTTACAGAACTGCTGAAACTTGACCAAGGTGCTTCTGGGAGATTAATTAAGATTTATTTATTTTTCTTTTTGTAGGTTTTTCAGCAAGCAGAGGCGCGCGTAAGCCTTCATAGGTTCCACAATTATCATAGCACGCTCAAAGCTCTCAAGAAATACACGAAAGTTACATGGTACCAAGGACTGAAGAATATTACTCTGTCTGGAACGTTCATCCAGATTGCAGCTGCACGCAGACTTCTTCTTCTTCCTTTTAAGGTGAAAGGAGCAAATGACGCTAAAAACCACCCACCACTCACTTTCAGACCGAAGTTATCGATATCTATATGTGATTGCGTTCACAGAGCAAGATAATTAAGAGCGGCTGCCAGTAAGAATTGAGAACTGAATTTCAGCAACCATTTGGTCGCATTTCTGATATTTTGTCTGAAGATATTCTTGGATTAACTATTTTCGAAACTCATATTTTAAAGTTCCAAGGTATTTTATTTTTTGAGAAAATTGCGAGAGTTTGAAATGCAGCCTAGGTGCGGTCACGGTCAGATGAAAACCGCGAAAATTTAGGTCAAAGGACGAAACCCCGTTCAAGGTGTAAAATAACCCAATGAACTTGAAACTTTACACAAACCGAGACCAACCATCTCATAAGAAAATTAATACAATAACCATTCCAAACCCACTGGCTGCTTTCTAAAGCATGCAGATTTGTGCACGCTACTCAAAATGGCCTTAAAACTAATGCCTATTATGTGGATAACGCGCACGTGGTCCTGGCCAGGCATCCTGCGCTTAGAGGGCGCTTTTAGAAACTGCAAATAATGAAAAGTACTGCTTGTGGACCAAGCTACGACTACCCTGGTGATGAAAACATCAGCGAAGTTACATTTGTTCAGTGTCACGTTGGCTTATTGATTTGAGCCGTCGCTGCTAAAAAGACAGGAAAGTCACACGTTTTTCTTCATTTTACTGATCGACTGCAATTTCGTTGCACATGTTTCGTAGGCTAATTGATCGGTATAAATATATTATTTTAGAGCAGAATAGGAAAAAAATCTGGGATCGAAAAACATTGAATGGTCGTCTTCAGTCAATCTGATTAGTTTTAGGGCCCAATATGTGATGTTTGGAAGCAGTCACGGGCTCCAGATTAGAAACACTTTTATTTTAATGAAAATAGGCATTAATTTCAAGGCCATTTTGAGTAGCGTACACAAATCTGCATGCTTTAGAAAGCAGGCAACGAGTTTGGAATGTTGATTGTATTAATTTTCTTTTGAGATGGTTGGTCTCGATTTGTGTAAAGTTTCAAGTTCATTGGGTTATCTTACACCGTGAACGGGGCTTCGTCCTTTGACCTAAATTTTCGCGGTTTTCATCGGCCCGTGACCGCACCTAGGCTGCATTTCAAACTCTTGCAATTTTCTCAAAAAATAAAATACCTTGGAACTATAATATGATGATTTTCGAAAATAGTGAAATCAAGGGTATCTTCAGGTGAAATATAAGAAATTCGACCAAGTGATCGCTGAAATCCAGTTCTCGATTCTTCCAGGCAGCCGCTCTTAACACCTCAAACTCTCTACCCTTTCGAGCAGCACATATCTATAATAGTCAATATAAGGAAGTATCTCGGCCGTGGGCTTTGGTTTTACTAAGGAATGAGGAAGGTTTTGTCTCTCAAACCTCTCAAACCAAAAATCTCTCAAACCAAAAATGTCCAATGTTCCATTAGAGTGTCATCTCTTGTCTTCTCTCTTCCCCCGGTTAGAGAATACAACAGGTGAGCGTGACCTATTCAGATAATGATTGTGGCTAGTTATGCTTCAAACCGTGCCGTATTGTTTCTACCCTATGTTTTTTTTAACGCACCAAGAAAAATGAACGATGGAAGTTTGGTTTATTTCCTATATTCGTGATTTGATCAAGTGAAACGTATGTTTGCCTTTGTTTCAGGGCTTTGACTTCGAACTGGTCGCGGCAAAACTTTGCCAGGAATTTGTGGAATGTCTCTCCCACGAAAAAATTGCAGCTTTCTTGAGCAAGGTTGCAGCCCAAACTGGTATTGAATGGATTGAATCAGCCGACTCTTTTGAAATTTCAGGAACTTTTAAACAGGTGGAAGAGTCCCGTACCAGGTTGAAGCAGGTTATACATAAACCCAATGAGATAGTGGTACTTGATGAAATAGCAGTAAAGGTACGGTACCTGACGACAGAAATGATAGGCGGAGAGGTTTAATGAGCTGCTCAGATGAGCTTTGATTCTGCAATGCGTTTTTAAAGTCGTGCGCTATACTCCGTACGCTATTTTCTTTTCCGGCAACACAGACCGTCTTAGCTTCAAGGTATATAAGTAAATAGCCATTATTTGACACGAAGGAATCGCACGGATATTTCAGGGTCGCCCAACCGTTGATTTGTGAATATGTGTTCGGATGGCGTAAATCCCCTTACAAATTCAGAATGAATATTTAGGAAAGCAGCGTTTTTTTTGGTATTTTGTCATCTGAAACTTGCGTAACTTGGGCAAATTTAAGAATTCATTGGTGATTGGCTGGTCAAAAGGGAACCCGCTACGTTTACTAAATTCAGTAGTTGCCTTAGGCTCAATTACGAGCCACTCCTGACGGGACACATCATTACTAAAACAAGTGGATTTTATGCGGAGCCTTTTTTTCAGAGGGAATGTTACAGTCACTTTTTGCATCCATTCTTAGCGTTATTTTTTTGAAGATCGAGTGGTCAGCTGGTGACGTTTTGCATTCCACATAACGGACAAGTTGTCGGACATTTGATCAAGATCCTAGAGGCTTCGTAGAAATTAGAATGTGTTAAAGTTATCGTGTATTTGTTTGTCTTTTTTCTGTGAATGTACATCACAGCTCTTAAAGTCTGCCTCCTCTGGAAATAGTCAAGGGAGAAGCGAACAGCACCCTCTAACTTCGGAAATAGCGAATTCTTCCGTAAATTTTCCTGCGACTTTTAAAAAGCTAAAGAATACAAACAGCTCACACCGTGTGAACTTACTTGACACAAATATACCATTTAAAGGGAGAAAACGGTTCTGGAAGCAGAAAATTACCCTCAAAGTATTTTTCCTCAATATTATCGTTTTCTGACGTGGATATTGTACAAGGACATTTTCTGTTTGAAGAAGCGGACAGCGATCAGCCTGAGAGCTAGACTCGAGTGTAAAAACAGGCAAAACTTTTAAAATATTTTAAGGAATTTTTAATTTGTTTATCTTTACTTTTTAGTGTGTTGAGGAGGGTACTCCTTTCACTGAGCAGCAAAGATTGGAAAGTGAACTCGTGAGCATGCGTCAATCGCTTGACGACGAAATACGTTTACGCAGCACAAGAGAGAGAGATTTAACGGAGAAGGAAAGAACTGTCGAACAGCTACAGAGAAGTTTAGAACAAGAGCAACAAGAAAGATCAAGGCTGGACGAGGAAATAAGGCAAGTGAGAATTACTTGTACTGAGTTGGAGGAAAGGCTGCAAGCTGAACAGCGGTCAAGTCAATCCGTTGAACGTGACCTTAGTGAGCTACAGCGTCGCTTGGAACAGGAACAACAGCAGAAGGAAGCTTTGGAAGAAAGGCTGAGAAGCGTTGAACTTCAAATGGAAGAAAAACGAAGATGTCATTTATCTGCCGAAAGAGAATTGCCGTCAGCTATGCCTGCAGCAGAAGAAGCAGTAGATGAATACCAGAGTGGTCAGTCATGTGACTGGATCATTCAACGGGAGGAGATTGTATTAAGCGAGGATATTTTAGGCAATGGGGCCTGGGGCAGAGTGCGAAAGGGCATATTTCGTGGTTGCCAGGTTGCTGTAAAAGAAATCCATAACCTCATCCTGTCTGATTACAATCGTAGACTTTTTGATCGTGAGATGAGCATTGCGTCGCGTTGCCGCCATCCAAATCTCCTGCAATTCATTGGTGCCACAAACGACGATGGTAGTCCCTTGTTTGTTACTGAACTACTTGACAAAAGTTTACAACAAGTCTTACATCGGCGCGCTTTAAATAAAGATGAAATAACCATCCTTGCGCTGGATATCGCAAAAGGATTAAACTACCTCCATCTTAATAAGCCGCGACCAATCATGCATCGAGACATCAGCAGTGCGAATGTGTTGTTATGGAGACGAGGAAAGTCTTATAGAGCCAAGCTGTCTGACTACGGAGCCGCAACTTTCATGCGTCAGAGCATGACAGAGAACCCAGGAGCACCAATATATGCTGCACCCGAGGCATTAACGAGGCAACAAACATCTAAGGTAAAGGAGATCGTCATGGTTTCAACATCAGTAAATATGATTAAAGTTGAAGACACGTTAGAAATGTATATTTAGTTATATGGAAAAGAAAATCACCCTCTCTGTCTTAAATGCATTTACATGTTATCAGTAGCTATAAGAGAAAAAAAATGTCAATTTTAAATGTTATCTTTTCTAAAACAGCTAGCTGGAGGTTTGCAAATGTGATATTAATTATTATAAAACTTGGGGAAGTTTTCTTTTAATTTTCTCCACGAATTATTAATGGTTTGAGAAGCTGTATCGAAAACTCCAAAGAGTGTTTTACCCGACTTCCAAACACCTCGAAGCTGGATATAAAAAGTGGGCCGCGCTCCTTTTTAACCCAAAACTTCTTGATGTTTTGAAATGGGATGAAACACTCTTCCTCTAGTTTGTTATAGTACATACACCACTAATATTTCTTATGCTTCATTCGGCCAGGTGGACGTGTATAGTTTCGGTGTGCTGTTGTGTGAAATGTGCATCCGCGAGCAACCTGATCCCCAAGAGCTCCACAATCAGATTGGCCGAGTGAATGGTGTTCTACGAGGACTGATTCAGCGATGTGTTGAGAGGGATCCTGAGGCACGCCCTACCATGAGTGATGCTATTTACGAGTTGGAGCAACAACAATAAACCAACGCGGTATGAATTCTCGCAGAATTTAGAAAAAGTACACTCTTGAACAATAGATAGACAAACCTGAATGGAGGACTTTTGCATTGGTGTTGATCGTTATGAAACTTTTATAAAACCTTCAAGAACACCGCAGGAACCCCGTTCTCTTGGGATCTTGTACAAAATGATGAAATTAGTTGGAAAGTGTCGAAGGTTCCCGTAGAAATACAAGAAAGCTACTATAATTGAAACCCTGTGAGGCCACAGTAGGAATCCTAGAAGCACGCTGGACCATCGTAAGAATTGAAGGAGCGGATAACACCGTAGGAGCCTTAAGAAAACGATTATTGCAGCTCATCTGTAGGAACTCAGCATCACAGTCTCCATTTTTCCCAGGAGGCGTTCAGATTGTGTGTGCATGACTACTCGACAGAATTTTGTATAGACGCCTTTCCTTTTTGTAGGGATTGAGGAGAGCAACTGGTGCTCTCGTGGTTCGTTTTTCTATTTTAATAGCTAAATACGGGCATACAGTAAATCATATGTAGACTAATAACAGGAGACATGTAGTACCAAAGACACCGGTTGGATCTGTTTAGTCAGGTTATAACAACTACTAGCTGAACGAATGTCTTTGGACATAAACGACTGACATTAGAGCGATTTCCAATTGAGTGTCGTAAAACCAGAACCCAAAGTAATTACGCTGGCCAATCGCAAAAGATGCAAACAACACAACGAGCCAATCAGGATTCGAAGCACATGCGACCCAAGCTCAAGCTGTGTGGTTAATTCTTACTGGCGCCAAGCGCGGGAAAACGCGTGCGGCGAAAACACGATTGGTTTTGGTTTGGACTCCCATTGGTTGAGAAAGTGGCACTATAGTTTTGTTAACCAATCACAAAGTGTAGTAATGCAAAACTAAAGCAAACGCGAAATTACTTTCGACATTCAATTGAAAACTGCTATAAGGCCAAATAGGTAGAGTTAACTTTTACTGGAGAAAGGCACATCACCTCTTTTTCTAATCAACCTAAATGCTCCGAAGTTGTTGCTTTCCGTGTTTAATAATAAAATAGTGTCGATAGTCGACAATAGGCAAGATGTAAAACGTGACGTCACTGGTTCCTTAGAATTTGCATTATGATAGATGTAACACGTCATAAACATGTAATTTTGTATTTTATTGGTTAACACTTAAATTCTAGGTGTAAACAGTGGCTGCTTACACCGCATCATAAAAAGACTGGATTATATTCGATGCATGAGAAATTTCGGAAATCTTTCTCATTTTCTCATCGTTTTAGCGAGTTTTGATACTAGCTTTTTTTTAGACTTAGCCGCTTGATTCACGAAGCCCATCTATGTTAACTTAAATCCTGAGCAGAGGCGGCGAAGCGTTTTAAAACGTGGGGTGCTCATCTTTCACCCAGCCAGGCGCATACCCCTACACAAATTTTCCTAAATGCCCTTTGCGTTGTTCGTTGGCACAAGCAAACCTCTTTACAATCTTTACAGTGTCTAGTGTGTCCTTAATCGATTTGTGACAATGCATCAGTATTAGGCAGTGGTTCAGGCGGTCCCGCCTCATGGTGCTTCTTAGGTAGTTGTTGAGTCGTCTGAGAGCGGAGAATGTGCGCTCTCAAGTCGCGGATGCTACTGGTAACGTCAAATACACCCGTAAGAGTTTGTATACCTCTCCTAACAGTGTTTTGGTTTTGTTGAAAGCTTCGCACGTTGTCCATATATTATTCGTATATTCATTGGGTACTGCAGTTTGTACTGTATGAAACGTTTTACAACATATCATTTCGCCAAGCGCGATGCTGGTAAAACGATTTGTGAAAAGATCACTACATTGAATATTTTGCCAATTTTTATGCTGCGCTAGCGATATTTTTGGCACCAAAACGTGCCCAAAAACGTGCCCCCAATTTTTTTTTTTTTTTTGGGGGGGGGGGGGGGGGGGCAGGCTAGAGCCCCCTGCCCCCCTGCTCCATCGCCTTTATGCTAAGTATTGTTTCTTAGCAATTGACTATTGTTGGAGCAACAATAGTGTATTGTTAAGAAACAAGTTTGCTTGGAACATTGGCTGTCAGCGTGAAATCAAGCGGGTTTAAATTAATAAAATTATTATTAATATAATTAAATTAATAAATTTAAATTAATTGAGGGTCTCAGACCCAAATTAGGCCGGTGGAGAAACAAATATTGTAAAAGTGTGTTTAAGAACCGATAGGGTAATTGAAAGACCGATTTAGAATATTTTAATTATTAAGGTAACGGTTAATTTTGTATTTTAAAGAAAAGTAACAAGGAAAAATGGCCATTGCCAGTTATATATTTTTCGGGATAGCCCACTTTGCTTCTGAAACACGATCTATTGATCTCTCGCCGAAAACTTTCACTTCTTATTGGCCGTTGTTAGTTGCAGGCTCGGGTATTGTTAAAAGTTATTGTTCTTATGAAGTTCGCGTAAACGTTATGCAGGTATTGACTGTTTTATGCTAATGTTGGAATACTCCAAGAAGAATATTATACCTCAGATACTTGGCATCCAGAGCAGAAAGTTATCTTAATAGATTTGCAAAATCGCCTAACCCGGAACTTGAACTGACATGCAGGTCAAAAGGAGTGATTTTGGCGGAGAAGGGGAACCGTAGGTGGGACGTTCTTAGTAAACAGTGTATTATTAGCCTGTGAACAAGCTCCCAAGTGGGGTATAGGCCCGGGGGGGGGGGTACTCCCTTATATGGGCTATATAGGTATGTGCGGCGCCAAAGGGTATGGTTTTTCGACTGTTTTGGTCATAAATAGGGTATCGCTTTTAGCCATTTTGCCACTATTTTGGTAATAAATAGGGTATAGATTTTTGCACTCTAGTCCTGGGTTTGATTTTTTTTAGAAGAAGCTACTTCAGGTCATAAATAGGGTAGGGAAAATCGCAGATTTTGGTCATAAATAGGGTAAGGGTTTTGGGAAGCGGGCAGCACACCCCTACCCAATTTTTTTTGGAGTACCGCCCCCCCCCCCCCCGGGGTATAGGGCGAAAACATACAGTGCTCCGCTCGCACGGCTCGCCGATTATACCCCACTTGGGAGCCTGGGCTAGTGTATTATAGCCTTAATAATCGTGTTTGGATGGTCATATACTCGCTGTAATGATGATAACCACAAATAAAGTAATCTAATCTTTGTTTACACCTATGATTTTTCTCCATATAAACTAGCCTGCGAACGCAGACGTATTTCCGGCTGTCACTTGAAATACGTCTGCGTTCGTAGGTTACATATAAACAGGCCTTACTCATGAACTTGTTAAGGTTACCGTGTACCTTCAGGGGTGGCTTCAGTTAAACGGATATAGCGCCTCTCAGTCATCGCAGATACCCAAAACCCTATATCAAATTAAAGCTTATAGAACTGGGTATTCAAATATTTCATTGCTTTTCCAAGAAAATAAATTCCCAGGTTTTCCGTAAAGTCGGAACTTGAAGGTCCAGGTCATCGTTCAAGAGTTCCAACTCAATGCGATTTTTATATTTTGAAAGTTTGTTTTTTTCCTCCAGGTCAGGATCCCAAAAGCTTAAAAAACGCGTCGGGGTTTTCCTCAATTCGATTTCGTTCAAAAGTTACAAAACATTTTCAAAACTGCGAAAAAACCATGCGGAGTGAACGCACGGAAATGGCTTTCAAGAAAAGAATTTTTAGAATTATCGAATTCCCCAACATGTTTTTGTTGGTTACATATTTTTCTAGCATCTGGCCAAATTTTACTGAAATCGGCCAAATCGTTGTTGAGTAGTAACTCTTGAAAGTGTGCCCTGCAAGCGAAAATTAAAATTTGAGAAAACATAGCCTCTTCCAGGCTCCTAGAGAGACGCGCGAAGGAGAGAGCGAGGGGACGAAAACGACGGGGGTGGGGGAGAGGAAGAGAGGGAAAGAAGAGGAGCCTGTAATCATTCTCTTAAACACCTCATGCCGCCCACTTTTTCCAAAATGTGTCAACATGTCAAAATGTCAAACTTTTCATTGTCCGGGTTTCGAGTACTCACGCGAGTTCTCGAGTTCGCGCGGTTGTCCTTACATCGCTTCGATGTCGCGGACACCGAAAGGTTCCCCGGGTTTGAGATTTCAACCCTCAAAATCCTGTAGATTTTGCCAAAAAAAATTTGACGTGTCTTGGAACGAAAGTTCCCCGGGTGTACTTGTTCAACGCCGTTCGAAATAAGGAACTTATTAACGCGACGTTATGATATCGAGCGACGAGACTCTAGTGTTGGCAGATGTTGTGTCTTCGTTTGGTTGTATCTTCGCAAGCTGTAAAGAAACGAAGAGCTTTCTAGCGTCAGCTGCCTCATTTGTGCGAGGATCCTGGCCAGAATTTATGGCACGTTTCAGGATATGTTAAAATGCGGTTGACAGACCTGCACGACTCCCACTGTGTGTGCGTTGTTTTGATAAAAGCTTTTACAATGCAAGCATGTCTTTAAGCGATTTTCCTTTTGTATAAGAGCTTCTTCCCTTTTGATCAAAACGTGATGCGACCGCTCTGCTTAATAGTGTTTATCTTGATCGTGAGGGGGAATTCTCATATATACTGAATGGAGAGTTTCTTACTGACTATTCTGAGCCGTTAGGATTAGATATTGATATGCCATTGTGTATGCTAGCTCTGTGGCATATGTTAAAGTTTAGCGGATAGGATTAACTGCAAGATTTCAGGTAGCGCTAAATAAATTTTATCTGTGAAGATACAGGATCCGTGGATTTCTTTACTCGTGAATTCATGCTTATGCTATTGCACATCACTGCGGGAAGATTGAAACTGCCGCAGGGTGTTTGTTTATCACGGATATGAGTGTCTAACAGATCCTCGTCTTTCAAAGCTTATCATTGTTGTCTCTTGCTTTCGAGAGCTATAGCATTTGTTATACATTCGTCGCCAATTCCTATTGCTGCGGCCGAGAACCCTAGTTGTTTTAACTGCTCGACCTGATCTCTCATCACTGAAACCAACGGAGAAACCACTATAATGGTTGACAACGGCTTGACTTCACTTGAGCACAAAGCACTCGAGACGTACTCGAGGAAACAGTTGAATATCAAGCTCTTCCCGAAACCGGTGGGTAGAATGGCGAAAACGTCTTTCCCACGAGCTAGATTGGGGAAGCACGCTTTTTGCTCCTTCCTGAGTACTTTAACTTGCGGAAAATCTCGAAGACAATTCTCTAAAATTGAATTAAACTCAGTCTCATCAAAACCACGCGCGTGTGACACACTCGCCATTTTGACTCTTTCGCGATATCTTTTGAGTGATGTCTGAACTGTCAAAACTGACCAATCAGAGGGTATACCGGGAGCTGGTATACCGGCATGAGGTGTTTAAGAGAATGATTACAGGCTCCTCTTCTTCCCCTCTTTTTCTCTCCCCAGCCCTCCTCGTTTTCGTCCCCTCGCCCTCTCCTTCGCGCTTCTCTCTAGGAGCCTGGAACAGGCTAGAGAAAACAGCGCTTGAAAAAAATTTCTCGATACACAAACAAGTACCGCCCCCTAACGCCTTCATGGAAAATTAGCCAATCATTTTCCAAGTTATTTTTTCTTCCCGTCACCTCCTGTGAAAATTTTCTCGCTGGTTTGCACGCACTCGCGTTCCAGAGTAATCGAATCCTTCACCATTTTTTTGGATATCTGCGGTGTTTGTTGTATTTTGTAATCTGCAATGATTATGGGAAAAACAAAACGAGGACTGAAGCCGACCTCATCAAGCAAAGCTGTTGGGCCGAAGCAGAAGCGGCTGAGGAGTGTTAAATTATCAGCGCTACGGAATTATCGGGGAACCACCGTAACATGTAATGTCTCAGTCAAAGCGAAAATTGTTGCTGCTCTTCAGTCGAAAAGCCGGCGAATAAATCTATTCGAGCGAAATATTGTTGAGAATAACGAGGTTTCGAAATTGCTTATCGAAAGTTCGGGTGAAAATTCGCTCTTGAATGAACGTCCCAAATTTGTTAATGCTCAGGCTCACAAGTGATCTGATAACGTCCAGCCGCAAATGAAAAAAGGAAGCTCATGAAGCGCGATTCACGGACTCGCGAATTGAAACATTAACAAGCGCGTCTCCAAATATTCGCTTGCCGGGTTGGAAGATTTTAAGACCTGTACCTACTTTTAAGTGTAGCTTAAAGGTTTTGTCTTCTTTTATGTCAGTGTCGTACTCGAACAAACGCAAGTTCTTCCACTAAACAGACTATAAATACAGGATATTCGAAGTGCGATAACGTGAGGGATTCAAGACTATAGAAAGACCGTTCGCACAAATATCGCAACGGGTGGTTACACCGGCAGCAATATGCTGTCAATCAAAGTAAAATTTAACTTCCGGTGGAAATTGCTTACGTCCCAATTTCTCGGCAAATACTCACTCTGTTGCGAAAATTCTTTATTTGTTTGTAAGAACTTACTGGGAAGTTTATTTTTATCTAAAAAAAAAATGAAAGTCCAAAAATGTTCTCTCTGAAGGTACACGGTGCCTGATCGAGTGAGTAAATCAGTGTGTGAGTTAGTTAGTGATGTCAGTGAAAAAAGTAAGACTTTCCTTGTTTATTAGTATCCTTGTCAGGCCATACTCTCTTATGCGCCGACTTAAGTCCGTCAGCAGTGGTTCGACAGCGGGACGGCCTCCGAATAGCTCATTTTGAAGCTAGCTGTGTGCTTAGGGACCTGGTACTTAAGCTGAAGCGGCTGACTATTTTTTTATACAAACCTTAGTGTTCTTTGATATGTAGATGCAAACTGATTACCACAATAACGACGTGATTTTCATATTAGAAAAGCAGTGAAGTTTGCATCAACACAGAGTCAACTCCAGCCTCGCCCAGGTGACTAAGCTCAAAAATGTAAACTGTGCTGTTAATTTGGGCTCGGCAGCCCGGGATTTAAATTAGGTAAGTCAGAGCTCGCCACATTCAGCTCGTACCCAAAGCCGCCTGGTCCTCTTAGCCGCAGGAGGCTGGGCCCCACCGTCTAAGGGACAGGAAGCTCTGGGGACGAGAATGTTGTACACCCCAGAGAGTGAAGAACGCCATCTTATGATGAAGCCATGAATCGGACTGGAATGTCTTTAAATGGAGCTGGCCACAGTCGAGATGACCCTGAAAATTTGGAGATACCATTGGAATTTCCAACCACGAACCTGTATGAGTTGGAGGACAGGGTTTTCGGTGACAATTGGTCAATACCTTATAAACGAGAAGAATCTCTGGGAAAGTGTTAACAAAGTGCTGCAAGATTTGTTCAAGAAGGTTTGTAAGTGGGTTGGGTCAAAATGCAAACCTTTGTTTATGCAATTTGCGTTCTTTCCTTTTCGATCTTTTGACCCTTGGTTGTTGTCGTTCACGTTCTCCGGTGATGCATCTATCAATGTTAAACCCGAGGTGGGGTGTGTGTGTGTCCGTGGGGGGGGGGGGGGGGGAACCCGGGCATGTGTGGGGCATTTGACTTTTCGGAAGAATTTTTAGTCAAAATCCTCACCGTGGGGCCCCAAAATTAGGTCAAATCAGATCAAATATCCCCACCTTGGGGAAGTAATATCCCTTAAGTTCATAGTAGTTGTTGTGTATATTTTGCAAATCATTGATATAAATTGCCAAGCTTTTTTATTAATTCCTTTGATGCTTTGTGTAATCCGAGGAAAATAATCAACAAGTCTAGCATTTAAAGTGATGAAATCAAATGTAATTGTCGCAATCTTACAGAAACGACGCAGGGTGTAAACCATGTTGAGCTATACATGTACGAATTTAGCATTTCAAGTGACATAGTCAGATATCATTTAATTTTTTCCAATCTAACAGGAAAAAGTGCACCATGTTGAGATATACAAATGTAGCATTTTAAACGATTCCATGAATGAGATGTCACTGTTTCAATCTAACAGAAATGAAAAGTCTAACATGTTGAGCTATACAACGGAGCGCCCCGTGACCATCTATAGGATAGAGATTATTTGCAGGAAGTACAAGTCCAGTTTGAAATGCTTTCAATCTCCACACAGGCACTTCCAAGATGGCTGGCGCACAGACGAGCACATGGGACGATGTGACTTGGTCCCATTCCTCTGCACAAAAAAGCAAACGTCCCCACCTTGGGGCCCAGATTCATAGTCAAATTCGCGAGGGTGGGGAAGGCAATAGAGGTCAAATGGCCCACATATGCCTGCCCCCCCCCCCCCCCCCCCCCTCAGGCTTAACATTGATACTGAGATGGATAATGAATCAGACACTGAAAATACCGGGGCACCCAGCAACAGTTTTCTTTCAGATCCTTTGAAACACTGTTTTAGGCTATCTGGAGTGCCTGGAGCTCTGTAGGTTAATTTCAGGCCGAAACGATCCATTAAATGCCCCTGAAAATATTAGGTTTCTCATTTTAAACTCTTTTGCTTTGATTAATTGTAATTAATTCATGTTTGTATCGTTTTGACTGTTTGTGTTGTTTTGTCTGGCCGGACTGAAGCTTATATCAGGCCATTCTTTTCCTAATAATATACATACAAAAATTTCTGCAATCTGATTGGTGGAGAGCGTCTCAATTAATCCTAAATGTAGTGCAGAGATGTGAAATTGAGTGCAGAAAGTGTAGTTGTAAGGACTATGTCAATACAGTGAAAGAGCCTAGTATATATAGTTACTGATTGTAACTGACCCACTGATTATTTTCCACTGATCTACTCCCAGATTTTAGTGCAGCGTTACTATTGTGAAAGCTTAAGGGCAGTCATTTGAAGTCTGTTTGTCCATATGGGAGTTCTGTACCATAAACTTGTCATCAATTAATAAAAATGAGAGACCATCGTAGTTGCCTACCCAACTTAAGCAGCTGTGAAGAAAGGCTGAAGAAATTCAGGCTTGAATGAGATTCACCCATGACCTCTGTGATACCAGTGTAATGCTCTACCAACTGAGCTTAATCAAGCTACCTGAGAACTAGTTATCTTGTGAATCTGTGATACAGTCAGCTCTCAACTTATGTACATGCACCCTGCCATTGTTGACACCCTGCTACATGCATTAAGGACAGGAGCTAAATTCCTGGCCAAAACTATAAAGAAATGTGTGGAAGTAACTCCCTCTTTTACAGACTCCCACTGTTGTAGAATTGTCGACACTGCATGAAATCCCAAACTAACATTTTTGTTGTTTTGCTCTCGTTACAATGGACATTGTACATTTTGAATGGCATATTTATATACTGATTCTTCTGGTTGTTATACCCTGTCAACAAAAATGATGACAAATGAAAGAATATAATTATGTTATTAATAATTATTGTCATTCAACAATTTGTCCAAGGTGTCTGCTCTGATCTTCAAAGTACTTCTGCTGTACTTTATTTACATTATTTTCAGGCATTACTACCTTGGTTTTGTCATTTCAATGTTCTTAACAGACTTTCATCTTCATTCAGATTGCACTTGATATTCCTTCTTCTTTGTCTCCTAACTGCCATCACACTGATCATCATCATCATCATCCTCATCATTCGACTCTTGAGGTAGGGACGCAGGAAACAACTGTGCTCCAAACATCACTTCATTAATATACTGATATTTAACATGCATGCATGTACAACTTGAAATTGGGTCAATTTCATTGTACCTGGCTATTGAATTAATTGTGGACTTTCTTGATAATGGGAACCAAATGATATAACAAGAGTTGACCGTATACCAGAATAGAGGTCAAACAGTGTCTGAATAATCTTTTTCTAGTTCTTTCCTTTGCCTTGTTGGTACCAGGTGGTCTGGTAATTAAGATATCAGACTTTTAATTGGAAGGTTGATGGTTTGCATCTGGTCTCTGCAGTTTTGTCAGATGAGAAGCCTTATTACATAGAATTTTTTTGTCTCACCACAAAGACCAATGGATGCCAGTTTTTAAAGCATTTTTAATATAAAGTGAATTGTAAAAAATTGCCAGTGGTACCCTGCCATGGACAAAAATCTTGTTATCGTTGATGTTATCATTAAACTTTGTATTCTTTAGGTCTTTCTGAGGCTGATGAAAGCTGTAGAAGATTTATGGAAAGAGCACTGCCTGAGTGTTTCAAGAAGGTGTGTATAATTTACTTGTCAAGAAATTATCGAATAAATGGACAATCAATAGTGTTCACTAAAACTATGTGTAAGCCATGTCTGTGTGTAATTGAATTAAATTTGTTGATTCTTTAAATTGCGATTTAGAGCATCATTTTAGTGTAACTATGTTTTGTGTATTTTAGCTATTAACAACACAAGCAGTGCACAGTTGGGGTCCTGAAATCCACGATGGAATATATGACATGCTTCATCTTCTCCTGGACTTGATTGTCGCTAGACTCAAATACAAGCCGGTGCCATTTGGACTACTAGACCTGTTGACACAGGTATTGTATTTACCAAACTTGATAAAAGTTGCAGTTGTTGAGATTAATAATATTAGTAATGTTAAGCATACACAACAGTGACAAGCGTTACCTATTTTAAGTTTCATGTGTGCCTCTATAGTTGTATTTATATCTCAGAAACTAACCACATTCTGCTACCTTTCTAACCCTGTCATCAGTTTTTGTTAGTTTGTTGTTTTGCTTTGCAGAGGAAATCAAAGTAAGAGGGGAAAAGAACACCTCATTAACATTTTAAATTTTATCTCGAAGGTGCCAACATAACCCTTTAACCCCTGATGTCAAAGAACAAATTCTTCTATCTTGTCACTATGCTTTTCTCATTAAAGAAGGCCTGGCGCACGCTACTGGTGTACACTACCAAAAATCGAGGTTCATTTTACTTTTGTGAAATAATTTGAACTCTGATCAAATTGAAAATTGGCACAGACTTCAAGTTTCTAGACTTCTTTCGGTTGAAGGAATGTGTTTTCATTGAAAGGTTTTGTGAAAAGAGAAAATAACGTCACAATGGTGAAAAGGCCACGCGTAACATTTGCAGTCTGATCGGCACATTTTTTAATTTCTCAGCTTCAAGTTACAGAAAACAAATTTGCTTTCTCCCTAAGTGAAAACAAGTTATGAGTTTTCATTATCTCGAAAACTGTGTCTAAGAATTAAAAAATAAGTAAGTTATAGTAATGAACAGCAAGGGGACTGATAATTTACCTTCATCGTGAGCGACGAGATCAACCTTTTTCAGACCAGCTTTGCTGAATTTTTAGTCCTTGCTGAGATCCAAATAAAAGACATTCCAAATACTCATAAGTTGAGCTTCCATCCTAGGATATTGTTTTTTAATTCAGAGAGCTTGTCCTTAAATTGCAATATAGTTTTCAAGATCAGACTGTGATTTTTAAGACCAAAAATACAGTTCGGCGTGCCTTAGCGCGAATTACGATGTGCCACAGCACAAAGAGGTATGCATAACCTGTGCATAAGTTGTGCCTAAAGTGTGCGTAAAGTTGTGCCAAACTGTGTGCTGGGTGTGCCAAAACTGTGCCTAAGTTGTGCCAAAGTCGAGCTTACGAATATTCGCTTTGTGTTTGACCTTTGCTGCTTTCACAGTGTGTTCGTGTTGATTCATTCTACGATGCTACCTTTGTTAAAAGACTGATGAGGCATTTTGAAAAACCTTTTGATCTTCTTATCTTCGCAAGAAAACAACATCTTAAAAAGAATAAGAGCGGAGATCAACCTTTTTCAGACCAGCTTTGCTGAATTTTTAGTCCTTGCTGAGATTCAAATAAAAGACATTCCAAATACTCATAAGTTGAGCTTCCATCCTAGGATATTGTTTTTTAATTCAGAGAGCTTGTCCTTAAATTGCAATATAGTTTTCAAGATCAGACTGTGATTTTTAAGACCAAAAATACAGTTCGGCGTGCCTTAGCGCGAATTACGATGTGCCACAGCACAAAGAGGTATGCATAACCTGTGCATAAGTTGTGCCTAAAGTGTGCGTAAAGTTGTGCCAAACTGTGTGCTGGGTGTGCCAAAACTGTGCCTAAGTTGTGCCAAAGTCGAGCTTACGAATATTCGCTTTGTGTTTGACCTTTTGCTGCTTTCATAGTGTGTTCATGTTGATTCATTCTACGATGCTACCTTTGTTAAAAGACTGATGAGGCATTTTGAAAAACCTTTTGATCTTCTTATCTTCGCAAGAAAACAACATCTTAAAAAGAATAAGAGCGGAGAACCTTGCAAAAAGACAATCAAAATAGTGTACTGTCGCTTGAAGTGTTGGAAAATTAAACCTGCAACGCACGCGGGGCGGCCAACCATAATTTGTTTTTAAAAATAGCTGTACCCTTCAAGACAACGTTTTAATTCCCATGCACAGGAAAGAAAAGATTTGGTGAGTATAAGATTTTAGTTCAGTGTAGATAATTTCAATTTTCAAGCGTATAAAAAAAGTTGACAATTTTAGGCGGTCGGAGAAGACGCATTAATTAGTCTTATTCACAAGTGTTCGATTACATGTAATGCGATTTGCTCTGTGAATAAACAAATTACAAGATATTTAGGATCTTGTGTCTTATAGGGGGCCTCGATCGATAGCAACGGTCGATATGTCGGTCGACTCAAGACCGACTGACGGTCGAGATCTCGGTCGAGCCACGGTCGCTACTCGGTCGACACTCGGTCGATAATTGGGGATGACTGGGTCGATGTTGTGCCGCTATGGCGGTCGTAGTATCGACCGAGGTGGCTGTCGGCCGATATAGATAGCAATACACTGACACTTCACCGACACATCACCGATACTTCATCGATATTTCACCGCTTACCGATCGGCCGATATATCGGTCAATATTCTATCGATATGTTTTATCAACACTTCGTCCTTATCTCGATCGGCATTCGTGTACCTACCCCACTGATCTATCGGTCGTCATATCAGTTGATGGCCAATAGAGTAACTACCGATAGTCGGTCGATAGTCTGTCGTTATCTCATTTTATTCTTCCACTATTGCATCATTTTACCATATTACCGTGTAGCATGGAAATTTTGCGTGTTCGGATTTTGCGAATTTACCTTGATCCGCAAAAATTAGCTCCCGTAGAAAAAAGGAAACCCGCAAAATAAAACGCCGCGAAAATTAACTCCCTTAAGTAATTAAAAACTCTGCTTTTAATAGACTTTTACCACTGGGGTGAAATACATTATTTATTTATACTTAAACAAGAACAGTAACATGATTTTCCATGGGAACAAGAAACCAGAGCTTAGATACATACGGTATTCTGTATCCAGACAGACAGTTTGCAAAGACCAGAAAAGCTCTGTTTTCAAAACATAAGCAGCTTTGCCGTGTCAGCAAACGAAATTCAAGAGAATTTCACCATCATTGCGGATACTGAAAATCAACTGCACAAATACTATGCGTTGCCATAATTTGTGATCTATGAGTTGACGATACCTTCTTGCTTTTAAAGCCCCTAAACAAACGTAAGGGAGTTTTTCAATGAAAGAAATTGTTTTCGACGCAACTCGCAAAATATCCGCGCGTATTATATGTTAAACCATGGAATAACGTGTAAATCATCAATTACTCTCAGGATCTTTAGTCTTAAAACAAGTAGCCAAACAACCAAACAAGAAACAAGGAAACTCATGTAGAACTCGCATGGTACTTGTGTCAAAACTTACCTACATAAATAAATAATTTTAAATGATGTTTAACAAGAGAATATTATCTTATCTGGAGTTGAAACAACAGTCAAACAAGCGAAAACTGCTTAAACGTCCATAAATGGTCGCCTAATAGTCCGAAGTCATATTTAACTAATCGTACGCAACGATGTCTCGTTAATGGTTCTCTTTCTAGAATCTGCTCACTTAAATGTGGGGTACCGCAAGGAACAATCCTTGGCCCCCTTTTATTTCTTATTTATATTAATGACTTGCCAAACTGCTTTACTTCGTGCCAGCCTAGGATGTATGCCGATGACACCCACATCACATATGCTGGCGTTGATGTGAATTCAATACAGTTAAATCTGAATCACGATTTAGATAACCTAAACAAATGCAGCTTATTTCCAATAAACTTACTTTGAACACTACTAAAACTGAATTCATGCTAATTGGCTCCAGACAAAAATTGAGTACTTTGTCGAACCCACTTGAGCTCTCGATTAATAATGTTCCGATAGAACACGTTTCCTCTGTCAAATCGCTAGCCTAAGGATAGTTAAGTTATTTCTTATTTTTATACTCCTGATAGATTTTACCGTGTTTAAAAAAAGATTTATTGATTGATTGATTGATATTGTGTCCGTATTAAAGAGGTGTCCGTTAGGAGAGGTTACACAGTTCGGATTTCTCTGTATTTGCGATTTTTGCTTATAAGCTACTTGCGTTCTCTCTTTTCCTATCACACTTTACTTGTCTTTTCTTTTGTTGTTCTTGTATAATTTTGACGCGGACTTATACTTTGCCGTTGCAGGCAAAATCATCTTTTCTTTTCATGTCGACCGAGTATCGGCCGATGTATCGACCGATACTTTACCGATACTTCACCGACGGCTCACCGATATATTGGCGACACACTGCCGATGCTACCGCGACCGACTGTCGGTCGATCTCTCGACCGAAGGTGATCCAATGATCGGTCGATCCGTCGCCTATATAGCGGCCGATGCTCGACCGACACTCCCCCGCTACTCGACTGACAATCGACTGATACTCGGTGGATGCATCGACCGAGATCTCGACCGTCAGTCGATCGTGAGTCGACCGACATATCGACCGTTACTATCGATCGAGGCCCCCTATAAGACAAAAGATCCTATCCGATATTTATACCGCTCGGGTTCATAGTATTTAAACTTCTTTTAGCTGTGTTTTGGACTCTAAAAAAATGGGAAATGTTTTACTAATGGCAAAACACAAATCTGATGGAGTTCCAAATTGCTGTTTCATCAAATTAAATTATCTATTCAAAACAAAATGTGTTTTACTTGTACTTGTACAATTTGTACTTGTGGCAACAAACTCGTGCTGAATAAATAACTCTGTCACTAGCTCTCCGTTATTTTAGGGTTAACTGCTAACTATAACTAAATCCCTACAACTGTCAGAAACCTCGAAAGCTGAATTTTTTGCTTTCACTATAAAATTTAGCGCCACCCGAAAAATGTAAACAATTTATGAACCGCAAGCGTTTTTATTTTCCGTAATTACATAGTGTTAAATATAATGATTCAAGTTCTATTCTACACTCACCAAAAAAAAAAAAAATCTTGCTTGTTTTTCTCGCTTCCACTTTTTTCTTCCCTTTTCACGGTGATGAAAAAATATTAGCGGCAAATTAAACGCGTTGGTCGCCGGTTCTTTATTGCTGAAAATTGCACACAAAATGTGCCTAAACTGTTCCTAACCTGTGCCAAAACTATGCCTAAGTTTTCCAAAAACTGTGCCACAACTGTGCCTAGAATGTGCCTAAACTGTGCATCAAAAAGTGCTTACGCACCAAATGGTGCATTCACCAAAGGACGAATTTCGTGCGTAAGCATCATGTTACGCTTGTGTACACCAGTAGCGTGCGCGAGGCCAGAACAGAACTGGAAAGAAGCTATTAAAAATATCAAGAAAATTCACCTCGTGTGATCATGACCTTAATTCTCATGACCTCGGGGATTGAATAAGCATGGATTATATTATTACAAGGAGAAATTTGATGCTGATCACTGTCAGGCCTTGAAGGCCTTAAAGGGCTAAGGAAAATTGGACATAAAACAATAAGTACAAATCTTCAATTACACGTAACTCTAGAGGCAATCTAGTAGAAAGGCTGACTGATCACAAGTTAACCATATTTGTACATCTTTTTTTCCCAAAGGCATTCAATCCAGAGACTGAGTTTCAGTTCAAGAACAGGGCAAAGCAGTGAGCCAAGAAATACTTTGAAGGAGTGTTTGGTGCTGACGATTGCTATGCAATGAGTCCTGTATGTTCAGTCTACTTCAAAAGCCTTTTTTACAAAGTAAGTTCAAGATAGTTTAATCTGGTGCTGAAACCAATAGTCAGTCATTGGGCATTGTTGCCAGACCTTATTTTTTCATGAAAACTGATTATGAATCAAGTGCAACATTGCATTGTTCAGCGCACCAGTACTGCATGAGCAAAATACAGTCAAACTCCTAATAAGCAGAGGTTGACACTTAAGGTGGCCGAACACAGTTTGTGCGCGCTTTACATATAATTTCTGTTAGTGATGCTATAAGCATGCACTAGGGTTGTGGTAAGCAAATACTATCAATCCCTCAATTTTATACCAAATGGATCATCACAAAGGTGAGTTTTGCTCTTAAAATAACTCAGTTTCTTGTTTGTGAATCCTTCTTCATTTATCACAGAACAAAGAAAGTGAGTTCACGAAGAGCTAAGCCTTTTTGCACGCTTTTCATCTTTGCTGAGAGAACCTAATTAAAAGCCACGCATAGGAATTTGACCAAAAAATTGTGACTGGTTGGGGGAAATGAACTGTTTTCTAAGGAACCGCTCTTTCAAAGAATTTCGTTTAATTTGACAAAACAGTAGTTCTCTAAAAGCTAACACCGGTATACTGGAAAACTGTGTTCAGCCACCTTAAGGGAATTTAACCCAGTCTCAGTTGCCTACATACATGTAACTGTACTCAGTAGTCAAAATTTCAAACTTTCCATATGGTAATGTGACAACATTTATATATTGTTTCTTTTTTAGGATCCATATGGCTGGCTTGTTAATTTGATCAACAAGGTACTGTACATTCCAACATACACAGTGTCAGAAGGCCGCAAGTTTATTAGTTACCTCAACTATTCCGTGCCACCCTCTCTAAATAAAGTGTATTATTATTTGCATAACGTATTTACAGTTCTTGTTAGTTTTGCTGCCTCTCCCCAGGAATGCTGTTATACATGTAGGTAAATAAACATGTGGGAAATGTATAATGTATATGTTTATTAACAGGGTAGTGGTCTCGGATGGAATATAAAGCTTCCAGAAAAAGGCACTCTTGCCTGTTGTTCATGTTTCTTTCTGAATTTTTCAATATAGTCTGGGTGAATGTAGCCTGCGAGCAAGCTCTCTTGGGGGTGGGGGGCGGGAGGGAGAAAGAGGAGAGAGCTTGCAACGATGTCTCAGGAATTTGAATGCCGCCCCCAATACTCCCCGCGGCTCCCTGCTGTCCTAGCTGTCAGAATTTGGCCAATCAGCGCAAACCGGAAACGATAGCAAACGTAAACAAACACGTGAAAGGTACAATGTTATCAGATACACGGGAATCCTTGCTGACAAAAACTATAGTTTCTCTGAATGAGTATGTCTACCGAGTGCCGAGTGCCACAAAAATCAGAAAATTTAGTGAAGGATTTTAATCAAATTTTAATTAATTGTGAGCAAACTAAAAGCTGATTGACCAAAAGGTCAAGGTCACAAATGTCGTCCCAAGGGTCAAGCAAATCTTGCCGACTGCAGTGTCAATTAACGCCACAAAACCACTGGACATAAAAAATGTCAAAAACTTGACACGGCCCGGTCAGGGAAAAAAGAAGCAGTGCAAGAAAATCGGAAGGATCTCAATTTTGCAGCCGGGTCTCCGAGAACGAGGACGCAATTCTCAATACCGACAATGTGGTTTCATTGGAACACTCAACTCGTGTGAAATTTGTGATGTTGTGAATGAGTAGCAAAGCAGACGTGAGAGTGCCAGATCAAAAGGAAATCATTGCGCTTCTTTTGCCCTAAAAAACTGGCAGTTCGCTGCTAACGCCGTACCAAGGCACTCAGAATTGAGTCAATATATTCAGAAAGCTTTAATTTGGGGCGTAAGCTGAAAGATGTTCATATTTTTTTCGGCTGAGCGAAACACCAAACAAAAGCTTAAATTTGGCCGACCTTGACTCTCCATCTGAAATATCGGCAATCGAAGCGGCAGGCATCCCCATTCTTCTTGCTTCTGCGATCAAGTAATCGATAATGATACTTTGCAATGGGCAAACAACTAACATTGTTTGATGTTAGACTTAAGACTTTCAATTGCTGCAAAAAAGGTTGAAATTATATCAAACTTGTCCCAAATCTCGTAGGTGAAACTGCAAGAACATCGCTACTTTGAAGTAAAGCATTGGCAGCTTGACTTTGCTTGGGTTTTAATTCCAGAGAAAACCCAAGTTATTTAGAGAAATTCTCGCAACCTTCACAAATAGCTGAAATAGAAACTCCGCCACCATTTTTGTGTTGTCAACACGGCGCACGCGAAGAGCAATGACGTAAGCACCAGATTCAATATCCACCAATGAAAATTCCTGAGACATCATTGCAAGCTCTCTCCTCTTTCCCCCTCCCGCCCCCCACCCCCAAGAGAGCTTGCTCGCAGGCTAAGGTGAATGCCGTGATCTGTTGTTTCTTTCACTTTTGATAGACCTCTCAGGAAACAATATACATGTAATTAAGACTAATTCAACATTCTTTGTAGTTTGCAGAGCTTGGGGGATTTGAAGAAATCAAGAAACGAATTGAAACAGCTGATAAAGTGGATGCCGCTGTATGAATGATTTAATTTATACTTAAATCGAATCGAATTAGAGTTCTGTAAAGTAGGTTCTTAAGAATTATCTTGTTGGATTAATGACATTCAATAATTTTTAAAATTGTATTTTCAGATGTTGGCAGCACTTTGGAAACCTTTAGGAATTTGTGCTAGTTATCTTAATGCCAAGGTGTTATCGGTAAGCTGCAATATAATGAACGTCAGGGTTCGTGCTATTCCTTGAAGTCCTTGAAAAGCTCTGGAATTTAAGCCTAGATTTTAGGGTGCTTGAATTTAAGCCCTTGAAAAGAAAAATTTTTGCTGAAAGTGCTTGAAAATACTGAAAACTTCTTGAATTTTTGTTGGGATGGATGGGAAATAATGCAGGATTGTATCAAAATAACTCAGGGATTGAGCGCAGATTTCAAAATCAGGGACAGATTATATTTGGGGGAGCTTTTTCAAAGTTGCTATTGACCAATGAAAATATACAGTATGCATGCTGGATCTACTCCTGGTCATGCATGTAAAATTAAGTCAGTTCACAATCAAATGTCCAAGGGCGTGGGGATGGAAAGAGAGGTCAAACACCCCATGTCAGGCAAATGTTCTCACCCTCCTCTCGGCCGGCTCAACATGGATAGGTTCATTTATTATTAACTCCAAGATTTAGCATTTCTCTGTGTCCATAGCCAGGGCACTTCTTTGCTAAAGGTTGGGGTGAGGAATTGGAAGAAGAAATATGGTGGTCACCTGCATGTGAGCTGTGACCATTAATTGATTATATGAAAAAACAATATAAACAGTCATGTGTTTTATAACTAGTGTAGTCTTTGTGTGTATACTCTCTTGGTTGGGTGGGTAAATGCTCAGAGATATTAGCTGCATTGAGCTACTCTTAAAAATCTGAGGGTAAATAAAGATATGTTGATGATGATGATGATGATGATATAGTATCATGGAGAGGTATTATTTTTTTATTTTATTTAGAACATCTTCAGTGATGTTTTTCAAAAGACACTGCAGTACATTCAAGAACTTACCAATGAGGATATGGAACAAAAGGTAGAGTTTAGTAAGATGGCACTTGTACTCAATCTTATATTACTCACAGGCTGCAGTTTAAAATGAATTTTTGGTTGAAAGATGATTTAAAACTAGACAAGTTTAATTTTTGTTTTTCTTTGTCTCGGGTTATGGTAATGAGGTGGGAACAAGAAAAATAATATGAAACTACATGTACATGTAACTTTGACCCTGGATTCATTTCCAACTAGTAGCCCGGTGCCCTCTGTTTAGCAAAACTTTCTGGTATTAATATTATATGAAAATGAATTTGGCAAATACGTACCCTGCAGTTACAACCAATACAATATTCAAAATATATGCCCTGTTGTATAGTAAAAAAAAAAAAAAACCCTTAACTCTGTCTGATCTTTGGCATGGATCTCATAGGTAAATTAATTCATAAAAATATTGAAGGGCCGTAGCCAGGATGAAACATAGTTAAAATTTAGAAAAACGACCTCTGGCTAACATGACTAAAAAACTACAAGCTTTCGACTGCCCGAACTGCAGTCTTTGACGGGTAAAATGAATGATAGGAAAGTGATGAGAAAAATAATTTTAAACAAAAAGCGTGAATTGCGAAATAATAAATAATTATGAATGTTTGTTAAAAAGAATGTTGTATTGTCCAGGTAACGGGCAAGAATTGTTATCTGCGTTAGGTGTCACTCTGGTATGCCACGCTTCTAATGTTTTTCTGGTTCTAAAAATTTGGAAAAGATATGTTGATGGTAGTTTTTGTATCATTAGAAAAGACGACGTCTCAGCCTTCAATTGATACAAACATCTCGAGACCGAATGTAACGGAAAGATTCCCTTCCTTGACACTCTGGTCTCCCATAGAAATGGAGTCATCGCTGTTGATGTTTACAGAAAGCCCACCCATACAGACAGATACTTAGATTTTAATTCCCATCATGACAGTCAACACAAGGTCAGCACAGCATCAACTCTTCTGCACACCCTGGTGAAAAACCTCACAGGATCTTCAAGGATCTTTAAAGATCTTCAAAGACCTGCCAAAGATCTTTAAAGATAAAGATCCTCAAAGGATCCTTATAGGATCTTTGAAGATCCTCCAAAGATCTTCAAAGATCCTGCATATGCAAGATCTTGTTATACTATCTGCAAAGATCCTCAAGGAATTGGTAAGGATCTTGCAAGGATCTTTGTAAGATCCTTGCAAAGATTCCTGCAAAGATCTTTGCAAGGATCCTTCAAGATCCTCAAAGATTTGATGAGGATCTTTGAAGAATCTTACAAAGATCCTTTTAAAGATCTTGCAAAGATCTTTGCAAGGATCTTTCAGGATCCTCAAGGATTTAATGAGGATCTTTGAAGAATCTTACAAAGATCCTTTTAAAGATCTTGCAAAGATCTTTGCCAGGATCCTCAAGGATTTAATGAGGATCTTTAAAGAATCTTAGAAAGATCCTTTTGAAGATCCTGCAAAGATCTTTGCCAGGATCCTCAAGGATTTAATGAGGATCTTTGAAGAATCTTTAAAAGATCCTTTCAAAGATCTTGCAAGAGATCTTTGCCAAAATCTTCAACAATTTAATAAGGATCCTTCGAAGATCTTGCAAAGATCTTTGTCCGGATCCTCAGGGCTCCTAAAGGATTTTTAAATTAAGCTGAATTATCTTTGACGGATCTTAAAAGGATCTTTGATAGTAAGGATCTTGCAAAGACCTTTGCCAGGATCCTTCATGAGCTTCAAGGATTTAATAAGGATGTTTGCAAGACCCCTATGATAAATAGAATAAAAAGGTGATGGAAAATAAAAGGCCATTACACTTGCAATTACAGTGTAGGCATTTGGTAATTTATTTTATTAATCAATAAGACTGTTTATTCAAATACACTTCGCAGTCCGAAGACTGAATTGCGTGTACAAATAATTAAATTGTATGAAACTGAAAAACATAAATATATATACAAAATATACAAAAAATTTAATAATTACAGGTAACATATAATAAAGAAGAATGCATAGAACTCTGCGAGAGGAAAAAGGACATTATTTAAAAAACTACATACTACTACTAATGACTAATAATAAAAGAGTTCTTTTAACGATTGGTCTTGCACACCGGAATTATAAAACGGTTATTGCTCCTAAGCTTGTGGGATGAAAGGGCAGGTGGAGGCAGCAAATTTGAGCGTTTGTGGTTTCTTGATGAAGATATAGAGTTAAAATAGTTTGTTCGAAAGAAAGTCACACAGATCTGCCCGCTTTAGTAACAAATACATTTGTCACTTTTAAAATTAAGAATCAAAATTTCTGTTTCTACTGAGTTTGAGCTTCCAGAGTAAATAATTATACCTTAAAGGTGTTGGAAAGTACAGACTGTTGACTAAAACTCTGAAAGTTGCAATAATGCAGTGTCATCAATACTGCTGGTTTTTTGCTTGGAACTATTGCTTGGATGTCTCAGAGAAACGGGTACGTGGAATATGGAATTTCGTTTTGGCAATTTAAATTTGTGATATGTTGCACCAAGATTCCTGCTTTATATGGCTTCCCACCAAAGGATATAATTCAATAGACAAATAAATAAGTTTACTCAGCTGATTGTCTGATCAGTGCTTGTCATGCAGCATGATAGTGTCTTAGTGATATTCAGACTCACTAATTCATTCTTATAAATAAAGAGTGATTTCCAATAGCTAAAAGTTTGCTCACAGTCTTCATCAAATGATTACCCTGTCGCTTTCTTGCACAATACTTCTTTTATAAAGGAAACAAGGAAACCACCGGGCCAAGTCTTGGATTTCCATCAGACTTGGAAGACTGGGCACGAGCAAAGCCAAATTTGGTCAGCAGCTATACACTGCAGGCTCGCAGAAAGACCGTTTCTTTTGGATTTTTGCAGGACTCAAGAAAACAAGGCACATTTCCTCGGTTTTTTCTTCTTTTAAGCTAGAAAATGATGGCTTTAAGCAACAAATCGTGGACAACTACTTTTTAGAAACAGGTAGGCTTTAATATCAATGATTTTGATAAAAGACTGGCTTGAAAATGTGATGTACAATTCAACCAAATGAATGCATATTTAGCTACAAATTCATCTGATCTCGGTTGTCGAGGTAGCCATTTCCTATTTATTTTTAAAATAAAACATTTACAAACGTTTTTATGGGGTAAGTTTGTAGTTGTAGCGCTAGTTGAAATGAACAATCAGATGATTGTAGTTGTACTGAGAATCAATTGCAAGCTTTATTTGTGTGGTGACTTATTCGATCGAGTATAACATTACTTTAATTTGCCTGTGATTTGATTAAGGTTGAAGGTCATTTGGTGGAGTATTATAATGCCCACAGCACCATCAGTTAAAAACGAATGTGAACACTGTAATCACACAGAAGAACTGACTAAAGTGCATGATTTTTTCTCTTTTTGCTGTAGATCTTCAACTCAATGTTGTTGTCAAGGCCGATACCCAAGACTGCAGCTTCAGAGTGTGTGAAGTCACCAAATCCTGCTCAATAAGCTAAGTCACTTGTAAGCAGGGGAGCCTATTTTTAACTGATTTAGTATGGTTATGAATTGTGACTTCTACTACTATATATACTACTCAGGAACAATGAAAAAATAAAAAAATTTCTAACTTTGAGCCTTGAATTCATTACTTGATGTTTGATAGTTTAATAGAAAATTAGAGGGTCAAATTGTTTTGGTCATGTAAATTACAAGCAAATTGGTACTTTTTTGTCTTTTAGCACTGTGCTTGCACAATTATTATGGCTATCAAATTTTTATAGTAGCACAACATTTGCTGATGTTGTGATTGCACTGTTTTGTTACATTATTCATTATCTAGAATATAGTTATTCCACATTTTGTGGGTCATCACGAGGGAAAAACTACAATTTTTCTGAGCCACTATAAATGTGTTAAAGTTGTGCAGACAAGGCAGTAACTTTTAAGTTTTGTTAAAGGCTGATAATTTAGAGAGGGATTTTGACTTGCACTGATGTTGTGAACAACATCTGTTGAAATTTGTTGCACTGTGTAGCCTTGTCATAAGAACTTTTGTACATAATCAGAGCTTGCTATAAGTTATTGATTTTCTGTTATTATGTTTTCTTGTACAAACGTTTTCACTGGCAATTGTCAAACCAAATTTTAGAATAAAAATTATTACAGTTTCTTGTACATTAACATTAGGATCGTGATCACCCAGGCTTCATGTTGTAGTCAAAATTTTGTCCATCATGGTTGAGGTAAAATATCCATCTGCTGAATATTATTCTTTCACAATACATATTAAAAGTTATGTTTCTATTTCTGATTTTATTTACACAAGTTATTTTGTATTGATTTAGCATTGTAGACCTACATTTATATACAAATAAATTCCTGAATCTTAACTAAATTAAGTTAGGGATTGTTCAATAAAATTATCCCTTTTATGACATGCTGATGTTCTTTTTCCTCTACATACTACATGAATACATTCTCAACAGCTTATTCTGAGACTCACCGGAAATTTCAGTCACAAATGTTTTTGTGATTTTGGAAAGTTCAAAGTAGTACAAGATCTTGAAAAGGTTCATTCAAGATCCTTGAAGATCTTTTGCAAGATTATTGAAGATCTTCAAAGATCTTGGCAAGAGCTGCAAAGGATCCTGTAGGATCCTTGAAGATCTTTGGCAAGGTTATTGAAGATCCTCAAAGATCTTGAAAAGGTCTGCAAAGGATCCTTGAAAATCCTTTTAAGATCTTTGGCGACATAATTGAAGATCCTCAAAGATCTTGGCAAGTTCTGCAAAGGATCTTTGCAGATCCTCAAAGATCCTGGCAAGATCTGCAAAGGATCCTTAAAGATCTTGACAAGATCTTGGCAAGATCTGCAAGGATCCTTAAGGATCTTTGAGGATCCTCAAAGATCTTGGCCAAGATCTTCAAGGATCTTGGCAAGAAAGTTGAGGATCCTTAAGGATCTTGGCAAGGATTTTTGAGGATCCTTAAAGATCTTTGCAAGATTGTTTAAGGATCCTTAAAGATCTTCATAAGGATCCTCGAAGATCTTCATGAAGATCTTTGAGGATCTTTAAAGATCCTCAAAAGATTTTCACCAGGGAGAGCCCTAAATCTACTCAATTCCTCCAAAGGAAAAAAGCAGGAACTCAATTATGTTCATGCAGCTCTGGAGTCCAACAGTTATCCACCTAAGTTTATCCAAAACATACAGGTTAAAAAAACCGGATCCTCGACAACAAATGTATCCCCAGAGGAACTTGTTGGAATGTTTTTCAAGATGGTTGAACCAACCGAATCACGCAAGTCTTACGCTTCTCTTCCTTACATCAAAGGAGTAACTGAACCTTTGACATGTATCCTCAAAAAACACGATGTCACAGTTGTAAACAAACCATTTACCACACTACAACAACAGTTCCCAGCTCCGAAATTGCGACCTTCAATGGAATCGCAGACCAACGTTGTGTTTAAAATTCCCTGTACAAATTGTTTGTGGTGTTATATTGGGGAAACCGGCAGAGCCTTCAATACCCGTAAAAAAGAACATTTGAGAAACACCAAAACTGCGGCCAAAGGTTCTAGAAATTTTTTGCCAATCACGCCTGGTCCAACAACCATGTCATTGATTTTGAAAACGTGTCAGTTATTGACAAAGGCACCTTCAGAACCAGAAAAACATTAGAAGCGTGGCATACCAGAGTGACACCTAACGCAGATCATAATTATTTACATTTTTATTATTTCGCAATTCATGCTTTTTGTTTAAATTTTTCTCATCGCTTTCCTATCATTCATACCCATCAAAGACTGCAGTTCGGGCAGTCGAAAGCTTGTAGTCTTTTAGTCATTTTAGTCAGAGGTCGTTTTTCTAAATTTTAATTAAATTAATTCAGTCAGTTACAACATCAATGATCAGTACTAGCAACAGTTTAAAAGTGAGGTGAGGATTTTGCATTAACAGCCTGTGGTGGTGGATCATTCCAAACTGGTATAACATGAACATAATTATGACACTTTTTGTAGTTGTCTAAAATAATGTCAAGTTGTGCAACTTTTTGGTACAAAAATATTAACCCTAATCACGTATTAACAGGCAGTTGGTGATGTGTTTGAGGTGTTAACAACTCTTAAACTCCTGTGTATGAGACTCTGGCCAAACATGGTATCAGGAGTGGATGAACTCAGGCTCGATGTTGCTCTTAAAATGCTCAAAAGTCCTCACTTTAATGCCAAGATGAATTCACTCAAAGAGGTGAGTGCTATTTTAGACCAGCACTTACTACATGTACCATTTGCCAATAAAAATTGTGTTCTCAGCTTTTTTAACCCCTTTAAAATCATTGCCAAGAGGTGAGTGTGGGGTAGATGCCTGTGAGGTTGGTGGAGCCACATGCAATTTGAGCTGAGCACAAAAGGTAACCAAGACAACCTTGTGTGCAGCAATCACAATGAAAAGTTAGCAAACATTTGTGAACAACATTTCAGGATGGCAAACACACAAGATACCTTGACACCCACAGGAGGACTGTAAAACAACCCTCCAGGCCACCCTGCAGCTTGTGCCATGCATCGCACCGCTGACCTACAGTTGTCTCGAGTTTCATTGTAAATTACATTTCATCACATAAGTCCTAATATCAGTGTTCAGATTCTCCTCACTGCTTTTCACACATTTCTTATGGTATTAGTTGAGAGAATTGAGCATGATCTGTGGTGATCATTTACTTTATTCTTGTGACCTTCATGTTTGGTCACACACATTCTTATGCCGTGTTTTTATTTCACATAATAATTATTTCTTATTGTTTTCATCTCATGTCAGGTCTGTAAATTGATTGATGATTCTGTGAAAAGTAAGAACACCAAAGTCAACATCTCACAGGACGCTATCACAGAGTGGCTGCTTCAGAACAAAGTGCTCTCTATTGTGTTTGAAGGTAAGTTCCAAACAGTTTTATTCCTGCATTCATCTACATGTACTTGTAGCATTAGACAGTATAAAGGGTCAGAAAGAGGGCCTCATGTCAAACTGAAAACCTCATAACTGGCTCCCTGTTTGAACAATTTAAATGGTAAACTGAGACGATTTAGAGACATCCTGCCATTCAGTGTGTAAACCCTTAAAATTCTTCGTCCACAATCACTCATTGGTTTTGAAAGTTAACTTGACCATCATAAGACCAAGAGTTCACAGGAGTTAATGCCAGCTTGATATACAACTGTCATTTGCTGTTGTGAACTCATGGTCTCAAAGAGATTATGAACAGATCATGTTGTTGTGAGGAGCAAGTTAAGTTTGCATCGTTACTAGAATAATAATTATTCCAGTTATTATTATTATTATTATTATTATGTTCCTGGATAATTAGTCCACATTGTGCAAGTTTAAAAGGTTGGATTAATGACAAAGTAGAAGTGGCATTTTTGTAGGTATTGTTATCATGAGTGTGCAATGTCGCTATTATTCTTGACAACTTGCTATGCAAACACTTTCAAAGAAACTGAACTCACGCCAACTCTTTCCATGAGATCCATTCTTAATGTAGCTCCTGATGTGCATGTGCGTACCTTTTAATGCAGGCAACCTTCATCAATCACAGTACTGTGATCGAATTAAAGTCCTTGTGGAATTTCTTGGAACCAAGCTCTCGCTGGATGAACTAACTACTATATGGAAAATGCAGGTACCAGAGACAGGCGCACATTGTAGTCATGTCACAAAATTAAGTTTGCAAACTCATGAGATTTTGGAGGGTTGCCCTGGTCAGGGAAAACCTATTTTTTTTGTTTTTGAGGTCCAGGAGAAGTCAGGGAATTTTGTATCATTAGTGTTCTAAAAATCATTTTCTTTCTTCTATCGATTCTTAAAACCTCTTCAAATTTCACTCAAATTCAGGTAGAGCCCCACCTTAAAGGGGGACAAGAACATAGCTTTCTTAACATTTAAATCGAATTTACAGTGGCAGATACATCCATCTGAAGTAGATACAAGTTAAAACGCGCCTTTTAACATGTTAATATAACAATAAAAAAAATTAAAAATAATTTGAGCAAAATGCTCCCCCGTCTCTGCTCCCCCCTACCCCCCTCATTGGGGTAGAGTTACTGGGCGCAGAGTCTCTACAGAGTCCCACCCTCACCGGTCCACCCGCCGAGGGAGCTCCGAAAATCTGATGATGCTGCAAACATTATAATTATATAGGACGCGACAGCGTCTTTCCCGCCCATGTGGGACACATTTTCTTAGACGTGCACGAGGCACGGCCTCGTTTTGGTGCGAAGCTCGTTTTCGTCCTATAACGTCATAAAATCACTTTTTTCGTTCACAACTCTGACAGAAGTCTTGAACGCGTGGATTTCTTGGCATCTTTCAGGTTGATGTCGATTACATCAAGGATTTTCTTGAAAATGTTCGTCTTAAGGTGGGGGCTCACCTGAAAGCCGTTTTCACGCCGCTTAAAATTGGTCAAATGGAAATATCTTGTTTGCATTGCAAGCAATACAAAAACCCTCCATTCATAACACAAATCAATGATTTGGGGTATTTATGAATTTTTGGGCGATTTTTAGGTATATTTGGAAGGAAATAATTTTTCTTGAAGGATTGGTAAAATTAAAAGAAATAAGAAATGTTGAAGATTTAGTGAAGTTTTAAAATTAGAATTTGTAGTTAATAATTAATAGACGGATACCAAGTTAGTCCACTAGCAACCTGGGGTGCTCTTGCGTGGTTATCGACTGTCTGTTAGTGTTCAAAATATCATTTTCTTTCTTCTATCCATTCTTAAAACCTCTTCAAATTTCACTCAAATTCAGGTAGAGCCCCTCCTTAAAGTCAGTGAAACGTCACGGAATTTTTTTTTCGTTGAACAACACGATTTTCAAAAGAGTTTCCTTTTTGGCAAAGGTAATTTTCCTTCATAACATTTCTTGCAATTATTGCAAGAAATGTTTTTGAGGGAAAAAGGTTCTTTTGCTGTTTCATCACGAGCATTAAATTGGCAAAGGTTTTGTCTTGGATGGTCAGTGAAAAGTCAGGGAAATTCTTTTCATTCTCAGTGGCCACCCTGTTTTGGATGATCATCATGTACCTTGTAAACAAATAGTTATACAGAGGTATAAGGGGGAACTAGGACTTATTTATACCAGTTTTAACGAAAAAATTAATGCTGTATTATTTCTGCAAGGTTGGCAAGCACCCCACGGAAGTGGATAATATTCACAATATACTGGCCACAGCAGCGGTACGATTCAACTCTTACCAACTGGAACATCTCTCTGTGCTCATACAACAGGTGTGCAACTATTTTTCTAATTTTTTTTATATCTTAATTTTGTAGTTACTGTAAGATCAACACCAGGCGACAAGTAACTTTCACAACTTTCAAGACAGCACACTGCAAGCAGATGCAGTCTGTAAGCTCTGCCCACAAGTAACTTAGCTACACCTTGGGAGGTTTAGCAACTGTGGAAGAAAAGGCAAAATTCACAATTTGAAATAGTTTGTTACCTAGTGTATTTAATATTTTACCCTTACTGTCACTATAATGATCAGCACATTAATTTTCACGGTTCAGTAATACTCACTTTGCTAATATTGTTGTGTTTGTAATTTATGATTTCAAGAGCTGGGGATCAGAGAGTGACCGTATGAAGGAGAAATTATCTGTTCTTATTGGCCGAATTGGGAAAGAAGCTAGAGTGGGAAAGATTCCAATCAAGGTAATCAATGTTCATTTGTATGTTTTTAAGCTTTAGGACATGTATGCTCATTAAAGAAAATACAACGGACACTCGTCTACTTTTTAACTTTTGAATACGCGCATGCGCGAGAATGAGTTATCGTCGCGATGATGGGGTTTAATACTTGGTCGGTGGGCAATCTCTTCCCCAGAGCGCGTGCGCGTTTTAGGCCAGCGGCGGCCACACGTCCACGGGCTCTGGGCTAATCAGAAACCGGAAGCCAAGATCTGGCTTCCGGTTTAGAAGACGTGTCCTTTCTGTCAAGACCGTCAAGGGACCATTATTTCCATCGACCAATCAAAATTGCTACCGGACATGTTTTCCAAATTTAAGTTAAGGGTGCAATCTATTCAACCTAAATTTCCGGTACAGAATCAAATATATGGACAATCTGTTGTCCTTTTTCCCGGGAATTTTTGTTTCATTGGTCATACCATTTCCGTCGCCAGATGCTCAGCTTAAGTTTCTTACGGGATTTAAAAATTACACTCGCGTTTTCTGAATAAATTTGCGATAATTTCTACTCATATAGTTTGTGTAATGTGGCCGAACTATCCAGGAGCTAACGTCGTATTAGCGGCATTTTTATTTCTGGGTAGTCCGCCGTTTCTGTATAAGTTGAACGAGTTGAAATAATCGTGAGGCAGCATAAATGAAACAAAGTCATATTTCAGGTGACTTTTTCGTTATCGTTGGGACCTGCAGAGGCGACGACGACCACAACAAGAACGTCAGAAGACGATAGCTTTAATTAGCAAAACATTGGCTCTGCACGTTCGTTATAAACTTTGGTACATTTCTTTGTCGTCCTTTACAAAACAACGACGTGTAATCACCATTCAAGGTTTTGTGGAGAACGTGAACGCTTGATGATTTATTTTCCTTTCTCTTTCTGGAATTTAAAGCCGCCCCTTCGACGTTAGCCCCTGGCTAATTCGACCACATTACACAAACTAAGCGAGTAGAAATTATCGCAAATTTATTGAGAAAACGCGAGTGTAAGTTTTAAATCCCTTAAGAAACTGGGCCTGGGCCCTGTTGTTCAAAGCCCGATTAAGCTAATTCTGGATTAACAACAACTTTGGTTCGAGTTTAATTACACAACAATAAAGATTTTTGTCCCTCAGTTTTAACATTGAATTTTCTTTACCACTAGCTTAAAATTAGAGTTTAAAAACAATTTTAACATGCGAGCAAAAAACCTCGGTTAACTTTTAATCGTGGATAAATTGGCTTTCCAACAACCGGGCCCCGAGCATCTGGCGAAGTAGAACAGAAATGGAAATGGAACAGAAAATACCCGAAATTTCCAAATATTTCCGAGAAAACGGACAACAGGTTGTCCATATATTTGATTCTGCACCGGAAATTTAAGTTGAATAGATCGCGCCCTTTAAATTTGGAAAACACGTCCGGTAGTAATTTTGATTGGTCGATGGAAACAATGGTCCCTTGACGGTCTTGACAAGAAGGACACGAGGAGACCCCGCGAACAAATCTGCTTGCCTGTGGACAACTGGCCGCTGACCGCCCGTGCCACCCCCGACTTTCTGAAAAACTGAAAAAAAAAATATATGTATATAACTTTGCTCAGATTTAACGAAAACTCTCCGTTTTTGCACTAAATGATCGTCAAGTTATTCTCTACAGATGGATTAAGATTATTCTGATGCACCGTGAAAAGCATTTTCTCATGTTTTTTCCACTAATTGAATTTAAAACACTGCAGTTCTTTCAAAACTAAATAAAGCCACAAATCGAAGAACAATTTCTTTGCCGTTAATGCTTGATTTCCGCTGTTGAAACTGTCAAACATTCCTTAGAAGTTCCTCTTTCGACTTACCGTTTCGAAAAGGTGTGTTTTCCTTCCAAAAACGCGAAATTGGAGGATTTTTAAGTTTATGACCGGCTTCCTAGTGACATTCCCCTACATTACAATAACTCATACAGTGCGCATGCCTGAAAGTTAACAACCCACCGACCAAGTGAAACCCAACCATCCCGATATCCTGTTCTTGCACATGCGCGCATTCACCAGTTAATAACTACGTTTAAAGTATTTTTCTTTAGTATTATAGTTTTCTGACGTGGATATTTGTACCAGGACATTTTTTTTTTTTTGAAGAAGCGAACAGCAATCAGCCTGAGAGCTAAACTCGAGTGTAAAAACAGGCAAAACTATAAAAATATTTATAGGGATTTTAAATTTGTGTATGTTTACTTTTTAGTGTGTGGAAGAAGGTTGTACTGCTTTCACTGAGCAGCAAAGATTGGAAAGTGAACTCGTGAGCATGCGTCAATCGCTTGATGACGAAATACGTTTACGCAGCACGCGCAGCACAAGAGAGCGAGATTTAAGGTACAAGGAAAGAACTGTCGAACAGCTACAGAGAAGTTTAGAACAAGAGTAAGAAGAAAGATCAAGGCTGGACGAGGAAATAAGGCAAGTGAGAATTACTTGTACTGAGTTGGAGGAAAGGCTGCAAGCTGAGCAGCGGTCAAGTCAATCCGTTCAACGCGACCTTAGTGAGCTACAGCGTCGTTTGGAACAAGAACAACAGCAGAAGGAAGCTTTGGAAGAAAGGCTGAGAGGCTTTGAACTTCAAATGGAAGAAGAAAGAACGCGTCATTTATCTGCAGAAAGAGAATTGCAGTCAGCCGTGTCTGCAGCAGAAGAAGCAGTAGCTGAGTACCAGAGTCATCAGTCACGTGACTGGATCGTTCAACGGGAAGAAATTGTTTTAAGCAAAGACATTTTAGGCGAAGGGGCCTGGGGCAGTGTGCGTAAGGGCATATTTCGTGGTTGCGAGGTTGCTGTAAAAGAAATCCACAAACTCATCTTGTCTGATTACAATCGTAGACTTTTTGAACGTGAGATGAGCATTGCGTCGCGTTGCCGCCATCCAAATCTCCTACAGTTTATTGGTGCCACAAACGATGATGACAGTCCCTTGTTTGTTACCGAATTACTTGACACTAGTTTACGGAACGTCTTACATCAGCGTGCTTTAGATCACGATGAAATAATCATCCTTGCGTTGGATATCGCAAAAGGATTAAACTACCTCCATCTTAGTAAGCCGCGGCCAATCATGCATCGCGACATCAGAAGTGCGAACGTGTTGCTATGGAGACGAGGAGAGTCATGGAGAGGCAAGCTGTCTGACTACGGAGCCGCAAATTTCATGCGTCAGAGCATGACAGTGAACCCAGGAGCAATAATATACGCTGCTCCCGAGGCATTTACTCCTCAACAAACATCTAAGGTAAAGGAGATCTTCCTGGTTTTAACATCAGTAAACATAATTAAAGTTGAAGACACGTTAGAGATATATATTTAGTTATATGAAAAAGAAAATCACACTGTCTGTCTTGAGTGCATTTACATGTTATCCGTAGCTATAAGAGAAAAAAAATAGTCAATTTTAAATGTTATCTTTTCTAAAACAACTACAGTGATTTTGCCTGTCTTTCCGCGGCTTGGATTACACTTCACAATACCGAATACGACTTTAAATGTAAGGTTAGTAATACGAAGTAGCAGAGCTCTTAGTATTTTTTATTAGTCAGAATACTATCGTAACTCAGCTTACCAAACTTTTCAATTTTTCCATAAAGGGAAAACAAAGAAAATCGCTACAGTGAAGGAGGTTTGCAAATGTGATCTTAATTATTATAAAACTTCGGGAAGTTTCCTTTCAGTTTTCTCCACGAATTATTAATGGTTTTTAGAAGCTGTATCGAAAACTCGAAAGAGTGTTTTACCCGACTTCCAAACACCTCGAAGCTGGATAAAAAACTGGGTTGCGCTCCTTTTTAACCCAGAACTTCTTGATGTTTAAAAATTGGATGAAACACTCTTCCGCTAGTTTGTTATATTACATACACCACTCATGTTTCTTATGCTTCATTTTGCCAGGTAGACGTGTATAGTTTCGGTGTGCTGTTGTGTGAAATGTGCATCCGCGAGCAACCTGATCCCCAAGAGCTCCACAATCAGATTGGCCAAGTGAATGGTGTTCTTCAAGGACTTATTCAGCGATGTGTTGAGAGGGATCCTGAGGCACGCCCTACCATGAGTGATGTTATTTACGAGTTGGAGCAACAACAATTAACCACCACGGTATGAATTCTCGCAGAAGTTTGAAAAGTACACTCTTGAACAATGGTATAGACAAAACTGAATCGAAGACTATTGCATTGGTGTTGATCGTTATGAAACTTTTATAAAACCTTCAAGAACACCGCAGGAACCCGTTGTCTGGGGATCCTGTACAAAATGGAGAGTTAAGTTGGAAAGTGTAGAAGGTCCCCGTAGAAATACAAGAAAGCTACCATAATAGGCCATTTTACAGTTGTGTGCTTAGTGGCCTGGCCTTGGATTGTAAGCGAGGCTGGGGTTGACCTTGTTAATTTTGATATAAACCTCACTGCTTTTCATATGTAAATGCAGGCTAGTTAGCATAAGAACAACATGATCTACGTGTGAAAAGCAATGAGGTGTGTATCGAAACAAGGTCAACCCCAACCTCGCTTACAATCCAAGGCCAGGTCACTTAGCACACAACTGTAAAATGGCCTATTGAAACCCTATGAGGCCGCAGCAGGAATCCTAGAAGCACGCTGGACCATCGTAAGAATTGAAGGAGCGGACAACGCCGTTGGAGCCTTAAGAAAAAGATTATTTGGCTCACCTGTAGGAACTATTCATCATAGTCTCAATTTTTCCTTGGAAGCTTTCAGATTGTGTGTGACTACTAGACAGAACTTTGTATAGACGCTTTCCTTTTTGTAGGAATCAAGGACAGTAGTTCGTCAGACTTAAGTAAATATGGGCATACAGTAAATCATATCTAGACTATATAGCGCCCTACCCAATGCCAAGTACTACACTTGTGAAGTATTTAGCTCGAGTACCAGACTGGGAAAAGTTCAATGTTTTGCAAAGTCGACTTTGAGTTTTCCGTACAATCGGGTATTTTTCCTCTATAGCCTGGGCAGTAGGTTGCACGGTGGCTTTGTAGTTAATAGCAGCTTCCTTGATCTCGGAAATTTTTCTTCGGTTCAGACTTAGTCACTTTGTTCCACTTTGTCTCCATTTTCTACCAGAAAAAAAAAACAAAAAAGAAAAAAAACAAAAAACAAAACATTCTGGTTGATAATCCGGTTCTGAGGTCATTAGATCTCTCCATACCCTCCCCTCAAGGTATGAAAGCAGTGACACGTGATTGACAATCCACCGTACCGGAAAAGATGGTGACTGGTACATTCACCCAACCCATAATTCTCAGCGTACGAAAACCATAAAAATGCTCATAAAAACGCAAAAAAGGCTCTAAAACTTCAAACTTAGCATACACAACGTTGTTAGCCAGGAACGAATTTCGCCGAAAATATGTCTTTCTAGGTACCTATTGGCTGTGTAAGGTTCGCAGGTTATTGTGGTACAACGTACAGCCGTTATTTTTGCGTGCGGTGGATTGATACCGGCTTCCGCGTGCTGTCACGCAACCAACCTATTCGGCATTTTAGTTATGAAAGAGACGAAGCCGTGAACCTCTCAAGCGTTAAGAGGGTGAAAGCCTCGTTACTGGCGGCCACGCGCGATTGCTTATATAGTCTACGCCAGACCCCGATAAAGACTTAATACAAGTGTCATCTTATTCAGCTTGCAGGAGTGAGTGGTGGAGATCGGGAATGGTTTCACACAAATGCCCCCAAACTGCAGCAACAAACTCAAAGGAGAAAATGTCGATCCAGTTTACAAATGTTCAGAATCTTTTGTTCCGTGTTTATGATAAAATAATAAAGGCACTTGCGATAAGGCTTTGGGGTCATAACTAACTAATACCGAGAGCAATGACCGTTGTGAATAATTTATACAAGATAAAAACAGCAGTTCAAATGGTGCTATCAGGCCAATGAGATTAATACAGCTGCGGTGATGATAAATTACGATGTTAGATCTAAGGTCATTTATCATCATATTAAGTACAATAAAATGGATACTACATTGTAAGAGTGTACTATACGGTAGCCATTAAAGGGGTGAAGAGCCAACAACAGTCTGAGTTTAAGAAATTATTAGTCATTGTTCTAATAAATTTTGCAGGATTATTATAAGCCTGACGACCGATAGACTGCAAGCAGTCTCTCTTTTTTCTCGAGAATCTGTAGAGAAGAACCCAAGATACTTCGAGGGGCGAGTCGCCGGCTCTTTAAGGACGGTGCCTACTATTGTTACTGCGCATTCGTTCTGCGCATCTCGAGATACTCGGTTTTCCTATGGGTGGTGCCTACTAACACAGGGATAATTTGGCGCGGTTCAAAATTTTACGGAGGAAGCAGAACTTAGCAAGTGCTTTTGGTATCTCAAAAGAAAATTGGGGGTAACCATGCATTTTTCAGAGATAATTAAGCTTCAATTGAGGAAAAAAATCCCATACATTGCTTTATATTTTGGCGCTTTTTAGAGATATTATTGCTTAATTATCTCTGAAAAATGCATGGTTACCCCCAGTTTTCTTTTTGAATTCCAATAGCCCTTGCTAAGATCTGTTTTTCCCGCATAGTCATAAACCGCACAAAAATACTTCGGTATTAGTAGGCACCGTCCTTAAGCCGCTCGCGCGCGCGACTCGCCCCCTCGAATATCTAATAATCACATTCATCATAGTCTTAGATCCTTCTTAATCGGATACTAGTTATATAATGGCAGCCGATTCTGGATACATTTAAGACGAAGATTTTTGATTTGTTCCACCGTTTTGAAAAAGTCATCCAATTGAACCGGATCAAGGCCTTTACAATAAAGGTGTTTTTAAAAACACTTCGAAAATTACAATCAGAGCTGCTCATAATCTATACAATATCCTAACATGTGAAGCCGTGAGGAATGACCGTTCTAATCAGTTAAAAACGATTGAGCAGAAACTAATTATTTAAAATTTGATTTAGAATTGCTTCAGTTCGTCTAATTTTAACTCGTTCGATAGCTGTTTCCCGCAAGTTCAGTGATGTGAGTAAAGAGTTTTTGTCATACCTTCCAACTAAATACAGAATTAACTTTACACTTCTCGTTGCAGCAACTCTACAAAATCAACAACAGTGATCATGACACATTTTTCCAGCGTTTTTAAGAACAAGATCTGATCACGTGCGAATACAATTGAAAGCTCTTTTTCTGAAGAGTTAAAGCCGGACATGACTCGTGACCGTTCTAATCCTATTAAAACAAAGCTGTTAAAGTTGGATGGAATGGCAACGATATATAAATTATACTAAGCGTAGACACACAGGGTACAGAGGAGCTCAATTGGATCATTTAAAACACGCTTTGAACGTCTTACCTTTTAAACTAAATCCTGGCTTTGTACAATAAATTCCTGAATCTAATTGCCATATCCTTTCGATCGAGCCGTTTGCCTGTTCGTTCGCCATGTTTTTCAGTTTACTTCGTAAACCGCAAACAACAACTCGCGGGCGCAACTATATTTCGGAAAACGAAGCTTTTCGAATGAGGCACGATAAGTGCCGACAACGAGGCACGAAGTGCCGAGAGGGAAAAAAAATTCTTTAGTGTTATTCAAGCTAAGCAAACTTTCGAGCCCACAGTAATTTGGCCGGCGGTAAATATTTTGTGTAACGCAATCGTAACGCAATGTAAAACGAACGCATTAGCGTGTTTTATCAATCTCGTACCCAGAGTCTTCAGGCTTTTTTGGTCAGCGGGGCAACGCCGGGAAGACTCTGGGGACATCGAAAAAATTCAATTTTTTTGATTGGCTGTTCCGTAACGGTTTCCATTGTTTTACCGCAGAAATCCTGCGGTAATAAAATTCGATGTCCCCAGAGTCTTCCCGGCGTTGCCCCGCTGACCAAAAAGCCTGAAGACTCTGGGTACGAGATTGGTGTTTTATATGATCGAATTGAACTACTCCTCTGGACCCTGTTTAGACAGAGTATAATATCAAGGTAAAAACAGAGTTTCCATTATTCTCATTGTTGGTTAAGAATGAGATTTTGGCGGATATCATCTTCTGTAAGTAAACCCTTTTTCAGCCAACTGGGTCTTCAATCGATCGAGGTAGCTGGGGTCTGGATAGCCGCCACTGTGGAGAAAGAAAGACAGTGAACATTGTAGGATTTTGTTTAAAAATAAACTTCCAGAAGTTCCAAGATCAGTATAACTGAGCAATTTACATGGTGACTGGAAAACATTTACCAGTGCGAACTCCGAAAAAATTGTGTCTACATAGTCATCATTATTCCAGTCAAAAAGCTAAAGTAAATCTTCAATAGGTAAAGGCGTATTTACTACTTAAAGGGCCGTTAATCATAGATAAATTAATTATAATTATAAATTAAGTACTTACTAGGCTGGGCCTCCACTTGAACTTGTTTTGAGTTCAAGGCCGTCACATACAATGCTATTCTCTGCTTCGGTAGAGGAAGACTTCCCAACGGTAAACATCGAGCGAGAATTAAACGCTAGCCTCAACAGGATGCATAGCTCGCGCCCTGCTTGGTTATCAGGAAGGTAAAATGTGCAGAAGAAACAGCAGTAAGGTACTCCCGGATTAGGATGACCCACGCCTGAAATGCAACAGAAAAGTGCTTAACAAGGCATAGGATTTGAACAAGGCATGGTATTTGTTTGCAAGTTATTGGCGCGGTAAAGCATGAAATGTAGACTCTATTTGCGGTGGACCAGCATCCCATCCCGGGGGGGGGGGGGGGGGGGTGGGAAGCAATACTCCGAGTTGCCTAATGGTAGGGGAATGAACGTCACAATCACAGTGGCCAATGTTTTTCATTGTTTTTTCATTTCAACAGCGATTTCATTTTCTGACCTTATTTTGCCTTGGAGTAGTAAAATGAAAACGACCTTCCCAAGAGGTTCAGACTTGATTTTGATAAGGTAAATAGAATGGAATACATAGCAATTGATAAAAAAAAAGGCTAAGAGTAAATGTTCAACAGTAAGAGGAATAAAAGATTCAAGGAAAAGCTATTAGATATGAAGCTGTTTAAGACGCTCTTTAAGATTAGTTCCTTCTCTCCCGCTGGCGAGGGCCGGGCTGTTTAACAAGAAGCCAGTAAAATTTCATCGGGGGAATAACAAATGTGGAACTTCGTTGGACCGTGTATCATTCGCTCAAGAAAACACGCAGCAGCAAATTTATACATAGTTAAAGAGCACAGCGGTACCTTGAACACCTCTGTCGAAGTTGCAGCTGATGATAATAGTACCACAATCTTCGTAGCCCGGAAGCGAGCGTTGTGGAATAATCCTCCAGCTCATGTGTCCAGTGGGCTGGGTCCCTTTTGAATACAGCATTACGTTGCACAGAGGGCACAGACCAGGCAGTAAATATTCATAACACGAGGTGCAATAGAAGTGGAAGCAGTTGTAATTTGTACAAGCTTCTTTATTCATGCACAAATCGCATTTTAATACCAGCATTTCTTCTGGCCAATGCGGTACATCTGAAATTCAATGAGGAAATGACTTGAATTGGATATAGTTGATGGAACCTTAAAATATTTGTTTTCTTTCGTAAAGGGTATAAAGATTGTCAAGATCACCAATAAACATTGTGTTGCTAGCACTAAAAGCACAAATGATGGATCAGAGAATTGACTCTCTATGGATCTTAAAGTGCTAACTAAACCAATGAAATTCTTACTGAGAATTTGCCTTAGTAAGGAAATGTGAGACCGCACGAGACAAAGTGTCTTTTTTGGTGATATTGTGTCCACTACAGAATCAATAACCTGATTCAAGGTGTCAAGTTGACACTTCAGGTTAAAATCCCCTACCCTACCCACCCTTTTTGCATCAAATGCAGGTTTAGATAGTTTATATTGCGAATTTTGTCACTAGTATTTTTATAAGTAGTGCCTAGGGTAATGCGTGGTTCAATTCTACCTGTTACCATCCCCCCCCCCCCGGGCACACCCCCGGGCATTTGTGTACTTGACGTCCTATTCCCCACCCCTGGGCGCACAGAAAGAGACAATTCCCCACCCCCGGGACTCATGACATGGACTAAAAATAAACTGCTTCGTTTTGATGATTTATTTCTTTATTTAAAACAAGATTAGGAACCTGAAAAATCCTAAGCTTTTAGAACAATTAACTCCCTTCCGAAGTAAAGCGAATATTATAAAACTCGACACACACACTAATACACCAGGAGGGCGTTTCAACCAAACTGCCTCAAAAATTGAAATGTATCTCTACAAAACAACTCTTAAATTCCTAGAAACAATATGGAATAACATCTTTTGTATTTTCAGTGCAAATAAATTGCTTTTCTACAAGAAGATCAAAATGTTTAACCCAGTATATTTACAACATTAAAACTGCGCCTGAAACAAACTGGAGGAAATCCTCTCCTCTTTTATCTTTTGAACTTAATTACTTTTTGTTTTCTTTCATCAGGTCTACGTCAGCTCTCTGACTGCAAATTTACGAAATGTGAAAAACAAAAAACGTGGCCTTTTCCGCGTGGTTCCAGTAGCCTCCATTGTGTCACCCCATAAGTCCTTGCGCTAGTAGTTATTTCGATTTGCCCCGCCCCCCTACCCCCGGGCAAGACCGCTTGAGGAAATTCCCGACCCCCGGGCCAGACAGCCTGGGTTTTCCCCCAGGTGTGCCCGGGGGGGGGGGGAGGGGGATGGTAACAGGTAGAATTGAACCACGCATAACTGCTGCGAATACCGTAGATCAACAAAGTTATTTGACTTTGACTTTGAAATGCCCTCTTCGATGGGGGGAGGGGGGGGGAGGGTGAGGTGTGACTCTTGCATAAGGACCGATCACCAGGGAAATCAGCTTTCATTACAGAAAAAGTGACCCAGAAGAATATCAGTAAGAAACAATAAGATTTTAAAGACTGCGCCATTTTATGACAAAAATTCAAATCAAGCTCAGTATTCATACCTGCTAATTGTCCTCTGCTTTTAACTCCCTGTTTTGATTTTAAGGCTCTTTCTTTCACTTTCAAACCAAACGGACTGCCCGTGATAGCTTCGCCGCCAACTGTTATGGAGACGCTGAAATCTCCTGCATCCTCAGGTTTGTAGGTTACTTCGTAGAAGCCATCTTTTGAATCTGTTATGCTGGCTTTTTTTACTCTTCCGGTCTGCAGCGACTGGATGTCAACATCCACTTCGTCAATTTCACTGTAAGTTGTCTGGCCTTGCCAATCTTTTGTGACAATTTTAAAAGTGCAATCTTTGCCTTGCAGACCCTCTGTCAATCCCTTGCCTTCTGCAATCGATAATGAGGGATCAGTACTTGTGACAACTAGCCCTCCTAACTCATTGTGTATGTTAGACAAATCAGTTGGAACGTACTTAACCTTAAAGTAATTCATCTCGATGGGACTGATATCTGACGATGATAAAAGTTCTTTAAACCTCCGTTCTAATGTTTCCTCAACGTTTAAAATCTCAGGTAGATTATTTCGCTCGAGAATATCTTTGCCAAATTCCAAGCTGCCATTTATATCCATCAGTTTCTCGTCCACGGCGCTCATTTGGGTCGAAACGTCAGTTTGAAGACTTTGTTTCTGCCTCAGTAACTCTTCAGTCATCGTTGATTCATGCTGGTGAATCAAACTTATGAAGTGTTTAGCGACTCGACGGACTTCATCAGTCGCTTGATCGATGCTGTTTTCCACTCTTACTCTTTGTTTCTCCAAGGTTTCCTTGTGGTTCTTCAAACGACAGCTCATTACTTGAACTTCTTGCATTTTAACAGAAATTTCTGACTTTTTCTTTTCAAGCCCTTGCTCAAAGGAAATTTTGTTGTGGTCGTGATGTTCCAAAATGGCGCAGTCGCGACATATGCAAATTTTGCAGTGATCGCAATAATACCTCAATTCATCTTCATGCTTCCTACAAACGTTTGTCTTCCGGACGTAATCTTGAACATCTCTTGAGTTAAACTTGCCAATTTCTTTAATATGATGATCCCTAAAGGTTTTCCATTTTTTGTGCGCCTCGGCACAATCTTCACACAAGAAGCAGTTACAATCAAAACAATAAACTTTTAACGATTTGTTTTCTTCACAGTTCCCACACTGCGGTGAATCTTCTTGCCCCTGTCCGCTGTAAGCCTCCACAATTTCGACCAACTGCTTGCAGAAGAGGTTAGATGGCAACCTGTTTATGCCGTTGTTAGGACATTCGGTGATATGACGGCAGGTCGGGCAACTCAATTCTCCTTCACGCTGCTGTCGCAACCAAGCTTCCAAACAC